>NC_048305.1:12299340-12319719 GCF_013100865.1 Trachemys scripta elegans | reverse complement strand
GAGAGAGAGAGAAGGGGGCGGCCAGGGCTACAGCAGGGGCGCTGCCATGCAGCCCCTCCCACTGCGCCGCCTCCTGCCGCCTGCCGCGAGGGCTCCGCTCCGGTCGACGGGGAGGGAAGGAAGAGGACTGCCCTGCAGGGTGCTCTGGTTCTCCGCGCCGCCGCCCCCTACAGGGCGGCTGGAGCGGAACAAAAAAAAAAAAAGCGGCCGTGCCACCCTAGGATTGGGCAGAATGCCACCTCGAACGATGTGCTGCCCCAAGCACCAGCTTGCTCAGCTGGTGTCTGGAGCTGGCCCTGCTGGTTGCTTTCCAGCTACCATTTATCTCCCTTTGTGCTTCTGGCTGTGCGGTGTGATCCCACAGCAGACCAATGCCACAGATGTGGCAGAGGGAGTGGGAACTAAGGGCAGGTCTACACTAGAAGCGCTAGTGTCTGGTGAAGATGCTCTATGTGGCAGAGCGTCTCCCGCCAACATCGTGCCGGTGTGGACAGCGCTTAGGTCGCTGTAACTTGCATCACTCAGGGAGGTGTCTTTTTTCACACCCCTGAGCAACTTAAAGTTAGATCGACTTAAGTTAGTGTAGACCTGCCCTATGCCCGTGTGAAGGTCCCTGGCCCCCAGAATGCCCCACCTTTGGTTCGTAAAGAGCAACCATAAGAGAGAAAGAATTGTAGTGAGTTTTGAAAATGGCAAGACATGGAAAACAGAACTGTAAGGGGAAATTTTTCTGCAAATCTGCACAGAAGAATATAGAATAGTGAACGTACATACTCTAGCAGCGTTGTCTGCCGGTGGAGGTGCTTGTCCAATTAGATTCTAGAGTGCCAGGGCCCAAAGTCTTTTAGTGGAGGAGAAGGAATAACCTGGCCATCAGACCACATGAAAGAGTGTAACCAAACATTGCAATAAACCGTTTTGGATTAGCAACCAAACACTGAAGAACTGGAAATCAAAAGATATATATATAGATCTAGTCATCACTGTTACAATAAAGGCATATATCGTACAATACATCATTACTGTTATGCTGTTAATTGCTATTCAATATTATCAGACATAGAATGTAATATTATCCCAGCATTTACTGCGCTTCTCGGCTCTCTGTGAGCTGAGGGGTGAAAACATTATCTACTACCTGTTCTTATCAGTTTAAATGTGTTCACTATACTGTTACCAGCTGTTCATCTGCAGTGCATCTACTTCAGCTAGCTGTGCTGGGAACTGTGGGATAGGAATCCACAATGCACGGTCACTGCAGACTTTGCTGCCTATTAGTGTACCCACCCACCCCCCAAAAAAACCAAACCATGGTTAGTGTGAGCACAGTGACAACTAGAAGTGTTTCAGTCCCATCACTGGAAGTTTCAGTGGTATGATTCATTCTCTCATGTAGACAGAGCTTCTCTGTTTGTGCAAGGGTACTTACTTTCCAGAATGCTATTTCTGTCCCATTGCTTCTGATTTTGGTGTTTACTCCTCTCTACTACTAATCAGTGATCTGGCTTTTTGTTTGTAAGAATCAGATAGGGAGGTGGCTTTCTATGGGGCTTTCACAGGCTTGAAAGAATTTCACACCTCTCTGGAAAAAGAACAGGAGTACTTGTGGCACCTTAGAGACTAACAAATGTATTTGGGCATAAGCTTTCATGGGCTAAAACCACTTAATCGGATGCCGAAAGCTTATGCCCAAATACATTTGTTAGTCTCTAAGGTGCCACAAGTCTGCCTGTTCTTTTTGCTGATACAGATTAACACGGCTGCTACTCTGAAACCTGACACCTTTCTGGGTGCAGCTTGGCTAAAGGTAAAAAAAAAAAAGTACCAACTCCTGGGAGTGCTAATTACAGCCAATTATACATTGATTCACCTTTCTTGGTAACAAAATGTCTTGCAGAATGCCCCTTATCCTTCAAAGATGGAGCTTTTGCTTCCATGCAGGTGACCTGGGATACTCAACAACTCATTAAACCATATGTAGTTGTCATTCGTACGCATTAATCAAAAAGAGAGATGGTTGTCCTCCAAAATGACCTCTCTGGGCTCCCCGTGATTCATCTGAAGATGCTTCAGAGCTGACTAAGCCTCTTCCAAGCTCCCTTTGTGTGCTTAGCTCAAGACTCAAATATTGAAGACATAAAAATATGACTCCTTTGCACATGATCATTATTGTGATGTGACAAGAATTTTGGAAACAGTTAGCCTGATTGTCTCCACTCAGGATTATGCATTCCTTAAACAGCCCGATGACACTCTATCTGGTTTCTAGCACAATTATTTCTCTGCACAAACATACATTACAATAAAGTGCTAGTGCAATATACCTCCTATTGAGCTGGCATGATGGCTTAAGATCCTTCTTAGAGAAGTCTCAACATTTGATAGGATTACTTTAGCTAACCATGACAGGCTTGACAAATAGCACATTCGCATATGTGTATTTGGAGTCCTTCCAGCTTATTCAAGTACTTGGGGGGGGGGGGAGGAAGGGGGGAGTTATTTTCTTCACAGTACATAGAGAAGGCCTACTCCTAAATTGTATTATTATTTGTATTGCAGTAGCATGCAAAGGCCCCATTCAAGATCAAGATCCTATTGAGCTAGGTGTTCCAACATAAGATGACACAGTCCCTGGTCCAAGAATTTAACCCCTAAGAAATATGAGTTGTGATTGAGCTGTTATTGTATGAAACAGGGCAGTCACACACACACACACACACACAAAAACAACAACCTGTAGAGGATAGCTACGAAGATAAGATAATCCCTGTTTAATGCAATGTATTACCAGACTTATGTGTGTTACTGGTATCTTCACAATACTATAGACCGGGATTTATCTTGTGATAAGCTTAAGGGTGACTCTTCAAGGTTTTACACAGGAACTTTGTTCACAAAAGATAGTTGGTTATATTGCAAAAAGATTGTACGTGCACAGTACCTTCTATACACCTGTGTGTAACCATACTCCTTTAGTGTGGTTCTCTTGGGAACCAGGATAAAATACTGTCAGTTAAAAAGCAGAGGTAAAGTAGGTTTGCAGATGTTCTGAAGAAATAGCAGAGATGTAGCTGCTATCTTCATGCCTGAAGCAGCTTTTAAGCCTGGTTTTCTCTTTACCCTGGTAAAGCAGGTGGCTTTTCAGTGGTGCAGTTGTTTTGAAGTTGTTCTACTTGGAGGTGAATGATTAAAAGGAATACACTAATGTCTAAATAGGACACTGTAGTCCTAAATAAAATAAAATTGTATATTCCTGTTAAGACCTTCAGAGTGATTTTTGGTATCTTTGTTATCTATTTAGATATTGATGCCATGCATATCACCATAGTAGCTGAGTGTTTTACTACTTTAAAGCACTTTGGGCACCTTAAGATGCAGCTAGGTGCCTAATGGGATTTTCAGAAGTGTCTAAGCAAGTTAGGCACCCCCCTGAGCGTAGCAAGTTTCAGCGCTGTAACAGGCCAGTATAGACAGTGCACCAGCGCTGGTAGCCACGCCCCTCAGGAAGGTGGTTTTTTTGGCGCACTCACCCAGCGCTGTGCCGCGACTACACAAGCCACGTTAAAGCGTTGCCGTGACAGCGCTTTAACGTTGCAGGTGTAGACAAGCCCTAAGTCTAATGATTTCAATGGGCTTTGAGCACCTAATCTTCCTAAGCGCTTTTGAAAGTCACATTGGGCACCTAACTGTATCTTTAGATACCTCAGTATCTTTGAAAATCTGTCCTTCTGTGCCTTGAAGTTAAAGGTAAAATTCCCATTGACTTCAGTGGGAGCAGAGTTAGTCCAATGCTGAGCACTTGTGAAAATATGTCTTTTAAAAAATAATCATAATAATAAACTGTTCCCAGCCTCAGAGGTCACTTTTTCATTTTGCCACAAATCTGATTAATGAAAAAACTGGAATTTGGGGCTGACAGTACATGTTATGTTCTAGTTTATAATAGGAACAACACAGAAATGTAGATGGGTGAGTGGTCCATCTAGTCTAGGATACCCCCTCCTGACAATGGCCAGTACCAGATGCTTCTGAATAAGGTGCAAGAAACCTCCTAGTTGACAGTGATGGAATAACCCATACTTGAGATGTTTCTTCCGAAATCCTGTCAACTAGAGGTTGGCTTGTATGAGAATGTATGTCTTCAAAAAGTCCCAGCATAATCTCCTTTATAGTCTGAAACAGTACCAAAAAGTAGGCAACAAATTAAAGGGGTATGGTTAGACTTAGCAGTATGTCTAATAAATGTCTTTCTTTGTGGGACACCTTAGCTTAGTAAAAACTGAAAGAACTTTTAAAATGTCTAGCCGTTCATCATTTATACGTTAGTTTCCTTTTTGCTTTTAAATTATCTTAGACAGTGGACAACGAATAGTCAGTTTCGTTTTTGGAAATTATGCTTTAACACAAAATCATCATGTTTGGGCTTCAGAACACTGCAAGGGAATATTTAAATCCCAACCAAATAAAACATTGTTTAGTGTGGATTTTTTTTTTTAACAAATCCTGAAACCATTTGTTTCGTAGAACATTTTTTACTTTTATAAAACCTCAATTAAGGCCTCAGCATCGTAGCCTGTCCTGTTATAGCAAGTTTCCTTTGTCCTTTGAGCATGCTTCCATTATAAGAGAGGGTTTTTTTTTTATTCTCAGACTTTCAGAGATCCAGGTGTAGAACACACAGACCTTTTAAAAAGGTATGGCAAAGACCCTAAATGAGAGAGAGACAAATAAAAAACAGCAGCATACGGATCTAAAAATGATGTGGAGGTGGGTGGGGTAGGTATACCACTTGGGTACAATCGATGTTCTGTATAACCTCCGTTTCAGCGTTCAGCATTGCCGCTGTCAATTACAGTAATAAAACAAGGATAATCCAAAGTAAGTTCTAAAATGAGTTCCATGCTGCAAAATGACCTACAGCTGAGCAGTAGGTCGCTGCCATTTTATTAGAGCGCTTGTGTAAATTAGTTAATTGTCTGGCGATAAGCATGTATAATTCTATCATCAGAGAAAATCTTATTCCAAAATATCCACAATCTTGGTACGTTGACTAAAAACCAGAATTGTAATTTGTCTTCTTCCTTTTTGTTTTAAATCCACCTTTTGGAACAAATCTGGCTGCTAAAACTGTTACAGTGGATGAGAGCTTGCATTTCAGGGCAAAAGCAGCCACAAAATAATGCCCAAGTACTTTAGTACAGTAAACTACAGCAGTGGAAAACCCCTAGGTAGTTCTCTGAGTTCTGCTATTAAAAGGATTCAGATTCCTACATACATATTAAAAATTGTACTTTTTTTTTAGACCAGACTGTTTGCATATTCAGATCTGCACACTTAACTCTGGGGTATGATAGTATACTATAGACTCAAGCCTGCTCTCAAGGCAGTGTGGTCTAGCAGATTAGCACAATGGACTGTAGGAACCTGGCTAAGCCTGGGTCCTATTGTTATTTGAGTCAATAGCTCCCAGTGTGACCTTGCACAGGTCACTTCAGCTCCTTGTGTCTTAGACCAGCCTTTACCCGTGGGGCACGACCCTTCATTTGTTCACCATGGGACATCCAGTGAGTCACACCCACAAGGTGAGAAAAAGACAATGTCACCGGAAGCTCAGATGTAGCAATGAGGAAAAGCTAATAAAGTATCCTTCAGCTTTCTAGGGAATTAACCCCCTCAAACAACTGTTACAGTAAGAGCCTGTCTACACTACAAAATCGACGATGTAGGGGGAACTTATAGTTGTAACACAATTGTCTTCTGACATGGTGATAAGATAGTTCAGTCATGCAGTATAGACAGGACCTAAGTATGTTATAACTATAATCCTTTAAAGAGACCCACTCAGGTGAACACCCACTGAAGTCTTTGGGGATCTGTATGGACACAGGAGATCCACCCTCTCGGTTCTCTTTTTAGGAATGGGTTATCTGTCCTCCTCCGTACTGCAAGCTGAAGCTAGGTCTTAAATGTGTTTGCAGACTAGCGTTTTCTAATCAAATTCCCTGACATGGCTGACTTTGTAGTGTCAGTGGTTCCTAAGTCAGGTGACTGGCTCCCACTGTGAGGATCTGATCACTAGGACTGCACTGCATTCCGTGGTTTAGTTTCCTGTGGGTTTGCACCCTTTGTATTTCATGTTCAAATGAACCCCAAACTCAAAGCAAAATCAAGTTGAAAGAGCAAAGTTGCACGGGAAAAAAAAATTCTCATCAAAACCATATGAAATTGCAAGTTTCACATTGTTTCAACATGAAACCTTTGATCAGCCCTAGTTTGTGAACCTTTTGATGAGCCTAGGCTGAGTTTCATGTTTGTAATGAAACCCAAGGCCAGCCACACTTTGTGTGGTCTCAGATTTCGTAGTGAAAGTTTTTCATGGCTCTACAAACCATGTTATCCCCAGAGTGTAGTTCATGGTCTGCCTCTTCAAGCAGTCGCTGGAACCTTTGAAAAAATTCTGCTTCGAAGCAATTCTAATTCTCTGTTCCCTCATTATTTAATAATTAATATGAAGCAAGGAGAATAACTAATCTGCTGCTTAGTCTCCTTGTAGTCAAAGTCCTAATCCTCCATTTATAATGTCACCTTGTCACCAGCAACTTGTTGTGGTATCACAAACAGGAGATGATAACTTCAGCTGAGGTTTGAACAGCAGAAGCAAGCAGCCTCTCAAAATCCTGGTTTCATATCAAAGACTAACAAACTGAAATGATCATACCACTTAGTACTTTTGTGCCAAACATTACGCTGTCCAGTTGAGGAATCTCAATACCTGAAAAACAGGATTTGATGATACATGATAAGATCTAATTTATAATATGAGTGACATAATACGAGTCAGGTAGGTAATCCTTATTATGCCAATTTTATAGATAGAGAAACTGAGGTACAAAGCAATAAGGAATAGAACTAAGGTTTCTTGACTTCATGCTGTTCCTTGACTACAATACCATCCTATTATCACTCCCACCCCCAAAATTATATCAAAATAAATGTTTCTAAATAGAATGTATTGACAATACTGATTAAAACCTGGAAAAGGAACTCAGAAATCCCCAAATGTCAAGGGTAGGTACAGACTTTGCTCTGGCAGTTAATATATCATCGATTGCTGTTATTTGTTTTACTATGTGTCCTCTAGTATATGGTGTGAAATATAACATAGTAGTGTTATTAACAGTAGAGATGGTTCTTTGAAATATGAGTTAGCTACTTATGCTAAACAATCTGTTCAACCTTGTATTTAGCCGTGACACTGGGCTGGTCCACACTAACCTCCCACTTCGAACTAAGATACACAACTTCAGCTACGTTATTCATGTAGCTGAAGTCGAACTATCTTAGTTCGAACTTACCGCGGGTCCACACGCAGCAGGCAGGCTCCCCCGTTGACTCCACGTACTCCTCTCGCCGAGCAGGAGTACCGGCGTCGACGGCGAGCACTTCCGGGTTCGATCCGAGATCGATAGACAAGACACGATAAATCGATCCCAGAAGATCGACTGCTTACCGTCGGGCCTGGAGACTGAATACATTTCCTAGACCTGAAGAAGAGCTCTGTGTAAGATGAAGAGCTTGTCTCTCTTACCAACAGGTCCAATGAAAGATAATACTTCATCCACCTTGTCTTTCTAACCGAACTGGTTGAAATATTTCAAAATTCAGAATTTTTCATCAAAATTCCATCTGGTATAAATCCAGATTAAGGGCTCAATCCAGCTCCTTTTCAATTGAGTGACAATATTTTCATTGATTTCAGTGGGAGTTGGATTGTGCTGATGATTTGCAATAGAGTTATTTGGGTTTACAGCAGATGTAATTGACTGTGGATTTACTCTGAAGTAGCTGAGAGATGATAGTCTACAAACCTAAGTGCTTCCTTTTGTCATTTTTTCTTTTTCTCAAATAAACTAATTTAAAAATACAATCCTGATTTCCTTTCTCGACCCCCTTCACTTCCCCCCGCCAAATAACCATTTGAAACAATTTCCACCTTTTTCCCGGTTGAGTATTAAATATAAGAGGAGGCAAGGTGTTAATTTACATACAGTTTGAGAGAGAAATCAACAAACACTTATGCAAGGTTACATGTGAGTGCGGATGGAATGATTGGCCTTGCGGACCAGCACTACACATTGTCCTGGAATGCAAAGAGTAGCTAGCATAGCAGAGACTGCCTGTTGAGACTATTATATTTTCAATTTAATTACAATTGGCATTTTGGCTAACTGGGGTGTTCTCACAAGTAAGAACTGCCCTCACAAAACTGTTTTTCAATCAGGCTTGATTGATAGCAGCCATAAATATGGTTCATTTTGTCAGAAAGGTGAAAAGCAAAAGGATCAAACAGTTTCTTGTTTAAATCTGGGTGATCTAGGGCACATTGAGTCAGCCCTAATGTATATTCAACACTCCCAACACAGGCAAAGAAAGCTCTCATTAAAAGTAACCGAAATCCTATTGAAATCATTGGGCCAAATTTGACCTTTCATTACACCAGTGCAACTCCATTCAAGTCACTGAGGTTGCATAGATTGTATCTGAGTGAAAAATGTGGTCCATAGGGAGTTTTACCAACAGAGGACCAAATTGTGCCAAAATGGTGGAGATGTGGGTCCAGGGAAGGTAGGGAGGGATTACTTCTGAGGGCCTTTGGAAGGTGCACTGTTCTCCCCTCCTAGTGCCTAATCAATTCCAAGGCCTCAGCTGGAGTTCTGTGTCCAGTTCTGGGTACCACACTTCGGGAAAGATGTGGACAAATTGGAGAAAGTCCAGAGAAGAGCAACAAAAATGATAAACGGTCTAGAAAACATGACCAACAATTGAAAAACAGATTGGGTTTGTTTAGTCTGGAGAAGCGAAGACTGAGACAGAGACTTGTTAGCCTTCAAATACATAAAAGGTTGCTATAAGGAGGAGCGTGATAAATTGTTCTCCTTAGCCACCGAGGACAGGACAAGAAGCAATGGACTTAAATTGCAGCCAGGGAGATTTAGGTTGGACATTTGGAAAAACTTCCTAACTGTCAGGATAGTTAAGCACTGGGACAAATTACGTACGGAGGTTTGGGAATCTCCATCATTGGAGGTTTTTAAGAACAGGTTGGACAAACATCTGTCAGGGATGGTCTGGGTAATACTTAGCCCTGACTCAGTGCAGGGAATTGAATCATAGAATATCAGGGTTGGAAGGGACCTCAAGAGGTCATCTAGTCCAACCCCCTGCTCAAAGCAGGACCAATTCCCAACTAAATCATCCCAGCCAGGGCTTTGTCAAGCCGGGCCTTAAAAACCTCCAAGGAAGGAGACTCCACCACCTCCCTAGGTAACGCATTCCAGTGCTTCACCACCCTCCTAGTGAAATAGTGTTTCCTAATATCCAACCTGGACCTCCCCCACTGCAACTTGAGACCATTGCTCCTTGTTGTGTCATCTGCCACCACTGAGAACAGCCGAGCTCCATCCTCTTTGGAACCCCCCTTCAGGTAGTTGAAGGCTGCTATCAAATCCCCCCTCATTCTTCTCTTCTGGAGACTAAACAAAATTGGACTTCATGATCTATGGGGATCCTTTCCAGTCCTCCACATCTATCATTCTAAGAATCTGTGCCCTGTTTTCTCCCCACTTTTCACTTTGGGGCCATTTATACCCCTAGAGACATACAGAGGGAGCATTGCCTATGCTGTCTAAGCACAGGAATTGCAGCTTTCCCTGGACCTTACATGAGGTCTGCCCTCTACCCCTGCCCAAGGCTTTCATATGGACCTCTGGCAGTCTGGCCCATAGGAGTCAGTAACGATGGCTGAATAGTGCCTGCAGTGGGGATTAGCTGACCAGTCTTCAAACTGCTCCTTGTTTTAAATTAAATTGTAGGTAACGTTGAAGGAATTTCCAGAAGTCAAATGGCAAAATGAGATTAGTTGGGATTCTTTTCTAATCCTAACAATGGGGGCATTTGCTTCTCACTGTAGGAAGTATTTAGTACCATATGTGTATGTTTGGATTTTTACCCTTCCTGCTGCTCCCCTCTTGACAAAAAGTTTAAGTAACATTTAATACATTTTTTAAATGGTTTAAAAAACAAAATTAAACTCTTTGTCTTTAATCTGGTAAAAGCATCAGATGTGGTGGAGGAGGAAGCCATTAAATTCCCTGTTAATTTCCCTGGCTGTCTAATTTTATGCAAATCCACCAAGCACAGGTTTTAATTCGGCCGTTCTCATCAAGAGATCAGAGAGAGAATTGAAACGGGAAAGTGGGGTTTGACATATCAGTGCCGGCTTTCAAGAATTCAGCTGTAAAAACATTTTACATTTTAATTAAAGTGTTTATTTCATTTGGCACAATAAAGCACGCTTGTTTTCAACTGAAAAAAGGGTGTTAGGCATTAAAGAAACTAATTCCATATATCAAGAAAATTAAGATTTCTCCCAGGCAGACCTATAGTATCATCCCGGATTAGTGACAGTGGCATTCTTTGTAAACATGTCATCCTTGAAAGTGAGTAACAAGGAAAGCTCCTATCACTTTCCTGCTGCAGGGTGTCAATAAAAGATTCATTTGACTCTAAAGAGGATTATTTTTCCTCTGCCTCCTCAAGAGAGGAGTTTAAGCAAGAAACTGAGAAAAAACGTTAGTGCAATATATAGTATAGTATAATATGGTGGTGGTTGTGAGCAGAGAGACTGTTCTGGGTTGGCTATCCCAGTCACAGAGTGGCTCTCCACTACCCTGCATTGGGGACAACTATTATATGTTTGTAGCAGAGCTTCTCATTTCTGGCCATGCTCGTGAATTTGGTTTTGTGTTTCTGAATTTCAGTTTAATTGCTTCAAGGATGTATTTTAGACATTAGCAATCAACATTCCACAATCAAAGCTCTGGGTGTGCTGTGACAAGATTGGCCTCAATTCTTCAGCGAGGGGCCTAGATTCAGCCGCACTGCAGTGCTGCAGAGTGGAAGTTCTGCAGCAGCTTCAGATAAATTAAAAAACAAACATTTTTATTGAATTAAATGGGTAATGGGTAATACAATTCATAGGCCGTTCACCAAGTCACATAAATAAATTTCATTCTGCCCCCTAGTTTTAAATTTTCAGAATGTCACAGATTAGATTTTGGAGCGTGTTTTTGCGACAGGAGGTGGGGTCTGCAGAAAGTCTTATGGCAGCAGAATCATGGTGTGCACAAGGCCTTCTCCATATTGGAGAGAGAGGAGCACGTTCACAATTGGTAGGGTGACCAGATGTCCTGATTTTATAGGGACAGTCCCGATTTTTGGGTCTTTTTCTTATATAGGTACCTATTACCCCCAACCCCCTGTCCCGATATTTCACATTTGCTGTCTGGTCACCCTAACAACTGGCATAAGCAGAGGCAAAACCATGGGAGTTAAACAAAGTTCCACCTATTTATGTCAGTGGTGAATTAGAACCATGCTGTGAATTTCTCTCTTGTATTCACTAGGTGAATTTCTGGACCCATTGAAGTCAATGGCAAAACTCTCATTGACTTCACTGAGGTCAGGATTTTATGCACTTTGTCTGTTTTTTTGCCTGGCCTTTGTGAGACTTCAGTGGAATTTGGATCAGGCCCTAATTAAATTATTCATGATCATTTACAGTGGAAATGGTTTTGGCATCCACATAAATATCGAAGGAGTTCATCTTAACAATCAAATAAATACTGAGGAAATGTAATGATTATAAATTACTATCCCATGTTGTCTGTACCTTATTATCTTTCAGTTAGGCAGTAGCCCACACCATAGAATGTATGTGTGATGTGAAGCACCATGTCCAACATGTTAAAATGACCTCAAACTAATGTCATCTGACACTTGAGTAAATATGTAGCCTTAGGAATTGTGTGAAATAGGGATCTAAAAGGGACATCAGGATTAGTTTATCATTATTTTACTCTTACTTACCCCTTTTGCTGAGCGCAATCAGCATGCTTAACGTTGTGCAGAACATGGAGGAAACGTGATATGACGCTTACAAAGAAAAACGGCAGACAACATACTGAAAGCATCAGTCAAGGACGAAATGATATCATCATAGAATGGTGTAGGAGGGGATTTTGTTTCTCTATTTTTTAAATAGATACTGCCCACTCTTCTTTGGATGGGGAGTTAACAATGATAGACTTTAAGTGCGTTTTGGAGAAGGGATTTGAGAGAGGACAGATTGGACATAAGAACAGCTATATTGGGTCAGACCACAGGTCCATTTAGCCCAGTATCCTGTCTTCCGACAGTGGCCACTGCCAGGTGCTTCAAAGGGAATGAACAGAACTAGGTAATCATCAAGTGATCCATCCCCTGTTGCCCATTGCCAGCTTCTGGCAAACAAAGGCTACGGACACCATCCCTGCCCATCCTGGCTAATAGCCGTTGATGGGCCTATCCTCCATGAACTTATCTAGTTCTTTTTTGAACCCTGTTAGTCTTGGCCTTGACAACATGTTCTGGCAAAGAGTTCCACAGGTTGGCTCTGCGTTGTGTGAAGAAATACTTCCTTTTCTTAGTTTTAAAGCTGCCCCCTATTAATTTCATTTGGTGACCCCTAGGTCTTGTCTTATGAGAAGGAGTATAACACTTCCTTATTTACTTTCTCCAAACCAGTCATGATTTTATAGACCTCTATCATATTTCCCGTCTTAGTTGACTCTTTTGCAAGCTGAAAAGTCCCAGTTTTATTAATCTCTTCTCATATGGAAGCCATTCCATACCCCTAATCATGTTTGTTTGCCCTTTACGGTACCTTTTCTAATTCTAATATATCTTTTTTGACGTGGGGCAACCAGATTTGCACACTGTAGTCAAGATGTGGGCATACCATGGATTTATATAGAAGCAATATGATATTTTCTGTCTTATTATCTATCCCATTCCTAATCATTCCCAATGGTCAGCTACTTTATGAGGAGAAGGGAGGACATTTCAATATTGCCAACTCTAGATGTTAAAAAATCATGGGTCAGACCTGAAAAACTAAATATTTTAAAATATAATAAATTTGGGGTTCTTGTTATTTGCCTTTGGGCTTTTGAGCACTTAGGGGTCACAGTTTCAAGTTTTTCTCTCCAACCAGGGCTAGACACTTTTTTTGTTTTGTTTTAATGACCGCTGAGATTCTCAAATAATAACATGACTTCAGGACCTGGGACTAAGAAAGGCATCAGATATCACAAGAAAAACACAAAAGGCCTGATGCTGCTCTCACTTTCCCTGGTGTGAGACAGGGGTTGGGGGTAACTGGTGAAGCTGACTGAATTTTACTGATGTGAGCAGACACTGGTCAAAGGAAGACCAGGTGAAAGTAGAATAAATGGAGTGTGGGTGGGAATGGTATAGGCAGGAATGAAAGTGGAGTGAAGCCAGGTGGGTGAGGGAATTCATGTGAATAAGGAAGGGAAACCAGTGAAGAGATTTAAGAAGGGAAATTTTATGGTCAGGAGGGCTGATGCTGTAGATGATCTTGGTGGTAAACACGTTGGATGGATTGAAGGGACATTAGGTAGCACAGGGAGGCTGGAGAGGAGCAGGTTACAGTGGTAAGTCTATTTGAGAGAGTCTTGTCTGAATGATTACTGTTTGGCTGTAGTTGTGCTGAAGCACCACTCAGATTGCAGCCATTCATGCCCTTGGATTTATATTTATATACAAGGCCAGCCAACTTTCAGCTGCTCCAGTTAACGCCTTCAATTTTACCCAGCTTGTGTTTGTGTCAGTAAGGGGTGCATCATCAACAAGCACTCGTGTGAGTCAGATCAGTGCAGCCCTTGTCACTTGTGTGAAGAGGCCAAGTTTCATCACCTCTGATGTTAGGGAAAATCGAAACACCGTGAATCACATCAGGTTTTTTTTTTATTATTTTTTATTTCCCTTCAGCTCTTTCAAGTGAAGTAACTGTTTTTGTTTTTATTTTTGTTGTAAATGGGGAGGGGAAAAATCTAAGCAGTTGCAAGCCTTATCATGAGTGGAGACACAACATTTTAGCAAGTAAATGGCAGAAAATACGGACTGATAACAGACAAGGAAATCATGAGGTAGTTGCCAGTAGATATGCTGAGAAATCTCTCAAAAATTTGCCATCCTACTGCTAGAGCATATCCTGACTAAAGATTGACCCAAACCCAGATCCTCAATCTGATAATCCCTTTAGCTTTGTTCCAGATTCAAATCCATATCTGGATCCATGTTTTGTAAATGTCTCCTGCAGAATGGCGTAAACTAAGTCCCTGGATCTGAACTTTAGATTGTTTGAAATCTGGATCCAGATCTTGCAGTTGGAGCCCATTTCTAGTTCTCAACGAAGGGTATCTGTCTCCGTGTTTTGTCTGGCTTGATGATGTTACATACATACATACAAGGCAAATCAAAATAATTCCTTTAGTACCTTATGGAATGGCTATCTCACAGCTCCTTAAAACATAATGCAATAAATAGCTAAACTTCCTACTTTCTTGTTTTTGCTTTCCTCCCCTTCCCTCTTGAATATTTTCCTGATTATTTCTGAGTAAGATCTCAGACCTCTATCAGACTCTTAGCATAAAATGGAGGCCAGATCTTACCAGCATTTGGGGGTCAAGTAAGTGCCTTATTTTTATTTTTTAACTCAAAGGGTTTAAAATTTTTCTTTCAAACATCACAAAACTGCATAGTAGCCTATAAAGTCAGCACTTATATGGCTCTGTTTCAGCTCACTCAATGCTTCAGAAGATCCATATGACAAATGTTTTCTGTGTAGCCTAGAGCAGTGGTTCTCAAACTTTTTTTTTCGCTGCCCACTTGAAAATTGCTGGGGGTCTTGTCAAACCACTTAATGATCTTTCCAAATGTTGTTTGTACCGTTAGCTAACTATTGTAGAGCGCTTTGGATAAAAGCGCTATAGAAGAAAAACCTTAATAATTAACTTTTTTTTGTTCTACAAATAAAAGCACACAACTCATTTTAATATCAGTAGTCTTACCTTTCTAATGCGATGGATCTGCCCTCTCTCCCCCGCCATGACAGCACCCGAGCTGGGGCTGGGAAGGAGGGGGGATCTCTCCCCAGCAGCCGCAGCCCTGGAGCTGAGGAAAGTCGCCTCTTTCTCTGGCCACTGCAGCCCTGCACGTCCCAAATTCCCCCCTCCCATCTACCCCCTAGTCCCCCCCCAAGGCCATCACCTTATCTTACATGTGCATTTTCTCCAGGGTCCAGGCACCTAATTAGTGGAGCTGCCCAGGCGCGCACCTTAGAGGAAACTATCCACGGACCACCTGAATGGAACTTGTGGACCACTGGTGGTCTGCAGACCACAGTTCGAAAACCTGTGGCCTAGAGCAGTGGTTCTCAAACTAGGGCCGCCGCTTGTTCAGGGAAAGCCCCTGGCAGGCCGGGATGGTTTTTTTTACCTGCTGTGTCCACAGGTTTGGCCGATCGCGGCTCCCACTGGCTGCGGTTCACCGCTCCAGGCCAATGGAGGCTGCAGGAAGGGCGGCCAGCACGTCCCTTGGCCCGCACCGCTTCCTGCAGCCCCCATTGGCCTGGAGCAGTGAACCATGGCCAGTGGGAGCCGCGATTGGCCGAACCTGCGGACGCAGCAGGTAAACAAACCGGCCCACCAGGGGCTCTCCCTGAACAAGTGATGGCCCTAGTTTGAGAACCACTGGTCTAGAGGATGGCATGCATACATTGAAGCAGGAGCCCAGGACCCAAGTGGAGATGGATGTTACAGAACTGAAGTAGAAATAAGCATTGGATTAAATACTGCTTTCTGTTACAATGCAGTTAGTTTTCAGAGTAGTAGCCGTGTTAGTCTGTATCCGCAAAAAGAACAGGAGTATTTGTGGCACCTTAGAGACTAACAAATTTATTGTAGCATAAGCTTTCGTGGGCTACAGCTCACTTCATCAGATGACATGCATCCGATGAAGTGAGCTGTAGCCCACGAAAGCTTATGCTACAATAAATTTGTTAGTCTCTAAGGTGCCACAAGTACTCCTGTTCTTTTTGCGGATACAGACTAACACGGCTACTACTCTGAAAACTAACTGCATTGTAACAGAAAGCAGTATTTAATCCAATGCTTATTTCTACTTCAGTTCTGTAACATCCATCTCCACTTGGGTCCTGGGCTCCTGCTTCAATGTATGCATGCCATCCTCTAGACCAGTGGTTCTCAAACTAGGGCCATCACTTGTTCAGGGAGAGCCCCTGGTGGGCCGGTTTGTTTACCTGCTGCGTCNTAACGTAGCTGAATTCGAAGTACCTTACTCCGGACTTACCGCGGTCCAGACGCGGCCGGAAGTCTCCCCCCGTCGACGCCGCGTACTCCTCTCGGCGAGCTGGAGTACCGGCATCGATTGTGAGCACTTCCGGGATCGATCCCAGAACATCGATGGCGTGCCTCCGGACCAGCCGGTAAGTGAAGACTAGGCCTTAGTGTGAGTTTGATTAAGTTGATTAGTATTGCAGCCATGGAGTGTTTCGTAAGCAAAATTTGAGTGGAGAGCAGGGGGACTTTCTGCACCATTAAGAAGGCTTCTCGAAGTGAGGTAGCTCTTCTTCTAAATGTGACTGTAAATATTGGGCAGTGATGTCAAAAGTTCACTTTGCAGGGAGTTTCTTTTCTCTGATATGGATGTAATCAACTCAGTACTTGTCCCTGCCACTCTAGGAGAGAAGCAGCCACTAAGGGACCTTTCCGATCTCTTTTTTTTTTTTTTTTTTTTTTTTGCAAAGAACCACCTACATCTTTCTCTCAACAGATAGATACTCCAGAATTGAAATGTCTCTTCCTGTGCCCGTAAGCAGTGACAAGTTCAGCTCTTTCCCCTACTGAGTGTAGCTTAAAAATAATAACCATCCTCATTTAAAAACAGAAACCCACAGCAGCAAAATGAACATCAAAACTACTCCTTTTCTGAGACAAAAGAACCTCATGCCAACAGTAAGCTCAGAGCATTTTAGCTTTTGTTCTTTTAGGAAAAGTTAAAGCCCTCTGTAACTTAAACTTTGCCAGTGATGGAACAGGTGTGGAGTTCTGACCAGAAATGTATAGACAACTGAGAAGATTGCTCAGATCTTTCCTCAATCATGCATAGAGCTATTTATAAATAACAACGTTGGCATTGCTTTAATATTGAATAACCTTAACATTTAGGACAGATGAAATTATTTTCATAGAATCATAGAAATGTAGGGCTGGGAGGGTCCTTGAGAGGTCATCTATCCGCCCCCAGCACTGAGGCAGGACCATCCCTCAGGTGTTTGTCTAACGTCTTCTCAAAAATCTCCACAACCTCCCTTGGAAGCTTGTTCAGTGCTTTACTACCCTTATAGTTAGAAAGTTTTTCCTAATATATGTCTTAAATTTCACTTGCTGCAGATTAAGCCCATTACTTCCTGTCCTACCTTCAATGGACATAGAAAACCATTGATCACTGTCCTCTTTATAACAGCCCTTAACATATTTGAAGACTGTTATCAGGTCCTCCTTAGGCTTCTCAAAACTAAACATGCCCAGTTTTTTAACCTTTCCTCATAGGTCAGATTTTCTAAATGTTTGATCAGTTATGTTGCTCTCCTCTGGACTCTCTCCAATTTGTCCAAATCTTTCTTAAAATGTGATGCCCAAAACTGGACACAGTACTCCAGCTGAGGCCTCACCAGTGCTGAGTAAAGCAGTAAAGCAGGACAATTACCTCCCATGTCTTACATACAACGTTCCAGAATACACCCCAGTTTTTCTACAACTGCATCACATAGTTGACTCGTATTCAATTTGTGATCCACTATAACTCCCAGCTCCTTTTCAGTAGTACTACCACCTAGCCATTTAGTCCCCATTTTGTATTTTGTGCATTTGATTTTTCCTTCCTAAGTATAGTATTTTGCACTTGTCGTTATTGCATTTCATCTAGTTGATTTCAGACCAACTCTCCAATTTGTCAAGGTAATTATGAATTCTAATCCTGTCCTCCAAAGTGCTAGCAATCCTTCCATCTTGATGTAATCTGTAAATTTCATAAGCATACTCTCTATTCTATTATCCAAGTCATTAATGAAACTATTGAATAGTTCCAGATTCAGGACACCCCACTGTGAAAACTGACTAGATACAGCCCCCCTAGTTTGACAGCCAACCATTGGTAACTACTATTTGAGTATAGTCTTTCAATGAGTTTTGCAAACACTTCATAATAATTTCATCTAGACCACATTTTCTTAGTTTGTATAGGAGAATGTCATGTGGGACTGCGTCAAAAGTCTTTATCAATATATATCTTATCTACAGCATCCCCCATCTTTGACTAATAAATCTGTTAAAGAAGGAAGTTAGGTTTGTTTGGTAATATTTATTCTTGGCAAATCCATGTTGGCTATTACTTATAACCCTATTATCCTCTAGGTGCTTACAAATTGACTGTTTTATACATTTGTTCCAGTATCTTTCCAGGTATCCTAGATAGTCTAACTGGCCTGTAGTTCCCCAAGTCCTCTTTGTTCCCTTGTTTAAAGATAGGTACTATGTTTGCTCTTCTCTAGTTCTCTGGGACCTTATCCATCTTCCATGAGTTCTCAAAGATAATTGCTAGTGGTACCAATAGTGCTTCAGCTAGTTTCTTAAGTATCCTAGGGTGAATTTAATCAGGCTCTGCCAACTTGACTAATCTAAATATTCTTTAATTTGTTCTTTCCCTATTTTGGCTTAGGTTCCTTCCCCTTGCTAATATTCATTGTGTTAAGTATCTGATCACAATTTACCTTTTTAGTGAAGACTGAAGCAACAACAACAACAATAAAAAGACAAACACTTTAGCGGCCTTGATGTCATTAGTTATTAGCTGTCCTTCCCTGCTATCTAGAGGACCATGCTTTCCTTCATCTTTCTATTACTCCTGGTTCTATTTATAAAATCTCTACTGATTTGCCTTTTATGTGTCTTGCTAAGTGTAACTCATTTTCTCATTTTAGTCTTTCTGGTTTTGTCCCTACATGCTTGTGCTATGCTTTTGTACTGGTCCTTAGCACTTTGTCCATGCTTCTACTTTTTATAGGATTCCTTTTTGATTTTCAGGTCACTAATGAAACCATACTTGGCCTCTTATTCTTCTTCCTATCTTTCTTTTGCAGGGGGGATAGATTGCTGTTGCACCTTTAATATTGTCTCTTTGAGAAACTGCCTGCTCTCCTGAATTCCTTTTTCCCTTAGATTTCTTCCCTTGGGACCTTACCTGCCAGTTCTCTGGGTTTGTTATAATCTGCTTTTTTGAAGTCGGTTGTCCTTATTCCACTGCCCTCACTCCTTCCTTTCCTTAGAATCCTGAAATCCGTCATGTCAAGATCTCTTTTACCCAAATAGCCTTCAGTGTTCAGACTTTCAACCAATTTCCTCCCTGTTAATCAGAACCAAGTCTAAAATTGCTGTCCCCCTAGTTACTTCCTCCACCTTCTGAAACAATAGCAGAGAAGTTCAGTGTCCTAGTGCAGCGAGTGCTACTCTAGTGTATGGCTTTGGAATTGGATATGGAAAAGATTTATCCGTTCATCTTGTCTATCCAGGCTCAGCACAGGATTGTTTTCTCAGCACATTCATCAATGTGTTGTCCTATCAAGTTTTAAATGCCCTGATATCCAAGGCTTTTTACCTCTTTCCTTTGGAGACCTCTTGCTAACAGGACATTTCTTCTGATATACAGCTTAAAAATTCCCTTTTCTGCATTTCATCCCATTATTCCCAGTTATCGTTCTTTGGACCGAGGCAATTCCTCTCATCTTTGGTGTTTACATCCAGGTATTTTGCAGATGATCCTCACATCCCCACCCCTTAATTTGTTTGGCCATACACACTATATATATTTAGTTCTTTTAGTCTTTCCTCCTAGGTCAATCCCTCTTGCTCCTTAAATGCAATTTAGCTCTGAAAAATAGGTAAATAAAGCAGCTTCTTACTCAACAGATCTGCCTTCTTTGTATATTCAAAGTCATAGAATCATAGAAATAAATGTAGATCTGAGAGGGACCTTGAGAAGTCATCTAATCCATCCCCCTGCACTGAAGCAGGCTTAAAGTACCTAGACCAGCCCTGATGGGTGTTAGTCTAACCTGTCCTTAAAAACCTCCAAGGATGGGGATTCCACAAACTCCCTAAATAACATGTGCCAATGGTTAACTATCCTTATACTTAGAAACTTTTTCTTATTATCCAAACTAAATTTTCCTTGCTGCAAACTAAGCCAATTACTGCTTGTCCTATCTTCAGTGGACATTGAGAACAATTGATCACTGTCCTCTTCATCACAACTACACCGCTACCTTGATATAACGCGACCCGATATAACACGAATTCGGATATAACGCGGTAAAGCAGTGCTCCGGGGGGGGGG
>NC_048305.1:12094155-12299262 GCF_013100865.1 Trachemys scripta elegans | reverse complement strand
GGGGGGGGAGGGAGGGGGCAGGGCGGGGCTGCGCACTCCGGTGGATCAAAGCAAGTTCAATATAACGCGGTTTCACCTATAACGTGGTAAGATTTTTTGGCTCCCGAGGACAGCATCATATCGATGTAGAGGTATATTTACATATTTGAAGACTTATCGTGTTCCCCCTTCAACCTTCTCTTCTCTAGCCTAAACATGCCCAGTTCTTTCAACCTTTCCTCATAAGTCATTTTCACTAAACCTCTCATGTTTTTGTTGCTCGCCTCTGAACTTTCTCCAATTTGTCCATGACTTCCTTAAAGTGTGGCCCCAGAACTGGACACGGTACCCCAGCTAAGGCCTCACCAGTGCTGAGTAGAGTGGAACAGTTACCTCCCCAATCTTGCATACAACACTCCTGTGAATACATCCCAGAATGACATTTGCCTTTTTCTCAACAACATCACACTGTTCACTTTAGTGACAAAACCTCCTGTTCACTTTAGTGACAAAACTAAGTTTTTACAATGTTATTTTACTCTTGCTGCTGCTCTTATTATTTTTTCTTATTTACTGTTTGTATTACAATAGCATCTGGGGACCCCAGTCAGAATCCTGCCCCTCCCAAGGTGTCAGGTGCTGAACATATATAGAGTAGGAGGACAGTTCCTGCCCCGAAGCAGTTCTTATAGCCTGGGAGAGTAAGCTGAATTCTATTCTGGCTCATGCATAGTAAATAGAATTCTGAGACATGTTCCATCTGCTTCTCATAGGGCTCCATGCTTGTCATCTTACTAATTTCAAAGGCAAACTTTATCAGTAAAATAAAAACAGTTTTATTTTACTGATAAAATAAAAAACCGTTGTCTAGTTTATCCCCTGAAAACTCAACCTGAAATATGAAAGTCAAGCAGGGCTCCTGGCTTGGGGGTTTGTTCTGGTGAAGAAGGGAAGTGATAAAGTGTAAAAAGATAGCACTGCACCCGGGAACTCTGAGCTGGCAATGGCCCTTTGAGGGACACAGCCAATTATCATCTAGTTTGCCTCAGAATCAGGGACATTAAACTAGCTCCTTTTTGCCCACCCCAACCACTCAGGGCACCTTGCAGCTGAGAATCTGGCCCCAGAGGCTTTAGCACATGGGTACGTATTTTAGGATTTCAAAATGCAGCAGCAACCTGCCATTGTTTCTGTCACCCCACTCATCACTCGCTAAGTCCTTTTAGCTCATCTCCACTTTCTAGTATCTCTTCTCAGCACTCATCATTTGCTCATTAGAAGAAGCAGGCAGGCCTCCATTTGTTCTAATTAGGTCAGAGGCCTGTACTCATGCGAACCCAGAAAGTCATATCTGGTAGCCAGTACTTCAGTGACACAGAACAGAGCAGCAGCAGAGATGCTAAACCCCCCCCCCCAACTTGGTGAAGGGAGCAGCATGGATTGTAGCCACTGAAAGTAGCACCCAAGTGTGAGCGGCATTAACTTTCCTTATTTCCTTTCTGCTACGACAGTGGGCTGGAGAGATGAGACAGTGTAGCAAAAGTGAGAAAAGAGAAAAAGTGCACAGAGATGTGAAATGAGTTGACACTGGATGTAGCCCAGTTGCTAAGAGAGTTGAGGTGTCAGTGGCTGCTACTGCTATATTCAAGTGGTAGGTGCTCACACGCTTTAAAACAACAACAAAAATTATATTGAATTTTTACTTTGGGTGTGATATTTTCTATCAGTTAAATTTTTGTGGTGCAATAGCACAAAGAGACAAGCGCTTAAGGTGTCTAGAGGCATCAGAACAATCCTATTTGTTTTATTTTTATTACCCAGTGGCTTAAACTGGCAAACCAGCTAGACTCTAGACATATCATGGGGCTGTTCAGATCTGGTTCTGAACTAGGTTGTTCAGGCCAATACCTGCAGTGGACCGAACTCAGAACATTGCATGCAAACACACATCCACCCATCCCTGTGAGCTTCTAGTGAACTTCAGCTCCAATCTGCAGCATGGATCATGTCCCTAATACTTATGCACTAATTTGAGTTGGTTACAGTGCAAGGAGATGAAAATGAAATCAGCAAAGGCATGAGGGTATACCCCATCTGAGCTTGGGAACTTTTCCAAAGCAAAACGTGCTTCGTATTCAGTGCAGCCTGACCTTATAGCTTTATTTCTCAAGCACAGAAACTGGGCTCAGATGACTAATTTTACAAAAAAAAAGATAATTCCCCATTGAATCAGCAACAGTAAATGTTCATGCGTTTTGTTTTTCATGGCCTAAATGTGGACTCATCTCTCCCTGAGAAGTGGTGTGTGACAAACACATGTAGGATGACTTCTCCTGACTTGACTGCATAGCTTGCAGTATGTATGTTAGAACCATAGTCATTCTAAGGTCTTAAGTGGGAGATATCCATTTACTTTGGATTATGGCTCCCCAGCAAGTCTGCGTGCAGGCTTCAGTCTCTTCCCCTTAAGCCACCTCAAGTGTAATGAACAGCTATATAGAACTCTTAGGACTAAGCTCTGCACATACACAAAGTTCTACAGAAATGGAGCTCCTCTTTTCAACTGGGCAAACAAAGGAAGCAAGATTTTTAACTCCTCTGAGCAGGCCAGCTTCAGGGAAGCCAGCTCGCTGATTATCCAAACTTTTCTTATCTGAATTGTCCAGGGGACACAACTCCCCTTCAGATAACAGGGTTTTTGAGACAGTCAAGGCTCCACTGCTGAAGACTGCTGTTTTCCAGCAAACCCAGATGGACAATGAAAAATGGTTATTCAGTGAGTACAGTTTACAATTGTCCTTGTTTATGTGGCTCCTATGGGAGAGTGAGGTGAATATTCACATGAGTTCTGATTATTGCCTATCTCCTATCCATATCAACATGTGCAGCTGTGTTTATGTGTAGGACCTACACTAACAGTGGTATATGTTGGGATTTTCTACTTAGAGTAGGAAAATGTAATCCATTTTAAAATATTTGGGGTTTGATTCTCTACCAGTCTGAGCTCTACTTGTGTGCTTTGGAGAGGGGAGGCTGTCAGGGACCTGACATGCTCCAAAGCGGGACCGCTTTAACTCACATGTAAGGACCCAATCAGTGGAAAATTGGGTGTAACAGAACTTCCCCTCCCTGCCCTGACACACCTGTCCCTAACCCTTTCCCTGCCCCAGCACTCCCCTCGCCTTCTGTCAACACCGGTGTTCCAGCGCAGACGGCCACAGAACTCGGTTACAGAGCTGGTGCAGGTGGCAACACTGTCACCTTCTCCAGCTTCGTTCTGATGGAAACCATCTCCCTACAGAGGGACAAGTCTCCTGGGGCAATCTCCAGCTGTTTTAAGTTCAGCTTTTTGGATTGGGGAATCCAGACAATACATATAATAATAAGCAGGATATGGAACAGCTCTAAGGATGGGGGAAAAACCCTTGACAGCATACCTCAGAGCCCGGGTCTCATGAGGCTCGTGTTATGGTGCTAAAAATAACCGTGTGTAGATATTCCCATTCAGGCTCTGAGGCCTATCCCCATTGCCAACTTTCAGAGCCCAAGAGTGAACATCTACATGGCTATTTTTAGCACTGTAGTGCGAGCTCAAGTCTGTAGATCCAGGCTTTAAGACCTGCTGCCAAGGGGTTTGGGGTTAGGTTGGTTGGTTGTTTTTTTGCAGTGTAGACACCAATACAAGTCAGTGCAGTCCCATGTCTGAACAAGTGGTGAGAGAAAAAAGGAGGGAATTGTGCAGCTCCTCAACTTTGTTTAGGATCTAGAGGTTAGTGACTAAGGGTCAAAATTTCAAAAGGGCCTAAGTGCTTTAGGCACATGTCACTGAAAGTCATGGGATGTAGTCTAAGTGCCAAAGTCACCTTTGAAAAATGGGGTTTAGGCTTCCAATTCATTTAGGCCACTTTGACAGTGTTGCCCTGTACGTACAACAATGCTTAGCTCTTATCTAGTGGTTTTCATTCTTCCATTGAGCTCAAGCACTTCGCAGTGATGGATTACTATCCTTATTTTACAGCCGGGGAAACTGAGGCAAAGGGCAGGACAGTGACTTGCGACACAGCAGCTGGAATGAGATCTCTTTGTTCAAAATTTTGGGCAGCTCATTCTGTTCTATTTCCTTATTTTGCCAGGCAGGGATTCCCAGTCCCTTGCTCAATCCCTGAAACCACAACTTCCCTTCCATTAGATGGAAAATCAAATGCTTCCTTCAGTTGTCTGAATAATTTTTTTTGCCCATCTATGCCAAGTAAAGTCAATCCGGTAAAATACAAAAATAAGATGGAGTGAGCTGCCCAGAATTGTGACTATTTTCATTCACAAGAATTTCTCATGGAATCATGGAGAGTCTCCCCAAAGGTAAAGGGAGCTGACAGACTTGCCTGCTGCTTTTTCAATGAGCCATTTCTGGGGCCAGCAATGTGGGAAAGTTTGAAAGTGATATGACTAATCTGCACTTACCGCTGCTTAGGTTACCCTGCCGAGTGCTAGAAACCACAGTGATCACTCAACTCAGCAGCGGCGGCGGCAAGCTTGTGTACAGTATTTGGTTAGTGACAGTGAGGGACTAGTCATACAAAAACTTAAGGGGGTGTTTCCAGATTTGCGCCTCTTGTGACCAGAGCTCACTGGTAGGAGCTCACTGCTATGTGCATGTGTCATCAGAACACAAAGAGATTTCAGCAAGGTGGGAAGGCGCAATTGGAGAGGGGAAATGCAGAAATTCTGCATAGCAAGCTTTTGTAATGATACATATGGATAACATCGGTAGCAATGTCTACTAGTTAAAAGACAAGACTAGGAACTGATGCTTTGGATTCAGGTCCCAACTCTGCCACTGCTTTATTGTATGACAGCAGGCAAGTCATTTAACCTTCCTGTGCCTCTGTTCCCCATCTGTAAGGAAAAAAGGGCACACTTAAGACTTTGAGATGAAATGAGCTACAGAAAGGCAAAGTTTTATACTAGGCAGCAACCATTGGTAAATATATCCTTGCTGATAGTCTTTTTTCCTACTGATCTCTTGCATGTGGCATATTCCTGTGATCACAAGGAGACTGTATCACACACCATTCCTCAGGGATCATACTCTTATAAGGCAGCAGCGACATCACCAGGGAACCAATTAGGTAGCAAAAATGGAAATTTTACTTTTTTGTCTAAATAAAAAATATTTGGGAAAAACAACCCTCCTCCCAGATTTACGCTGAGTTGTCTGTGCCTGTTAACTGCTTAGAAGCCTGGCATTTTCCATGATGTCTGCTGAACTAATTTTCAGGAAGATGAGGCACCATGATCCAGGACCTGGAATCCTGGTTGTATTCATGAATCTGCCATTGACTTGCTCTGTGATTATAACGGAGTCACCGTGCCTACCTATTTGTAATATGGGGCTAATGGTCTTACCATCCTTTGTAAACTGCTTTGAGATCTAGGCATGGAAAGCATTAGATAAGTGAACATTATTGTTGTAATAATTAATTTGGCCTTTGCTAAAGAAGAGCTATTGTGTTTTACCGTTTGGATGATGAGGAAACAGAATGTGGCAGTGCGAAGCTCCATGAATGAGCCAGATTCTCCATAAGGCACAATTCATTACCAAATGGTCAGTGTAGAAATGTCTGCGGTCAGTACTTGATGAAATTGAAATTTTTCTGTTTCCTTTACGGCTGAGGTGTTGGTAAGGTCTGGAGACCACAAGTGTCAACTGTCATCCACTCCTTGCAGTTTACCCACTCCGTTTAAAGTAAGTAATCAGTGAATGGAATGGAAAGTCAGAAGGAAATTAAAATGTTTTAAATGTAGATTAGAGGATAGTCTAAGATCGTTTTCACCTTACAAGGTTTCAAGCATTTTGAAGCTGATGGACCAGATGAGCCCATTTTGTGTTCCACTCTGCAGCTGCAAACCAGCCTTACAATTGGCTAGTGTAGGGAAATCCTCAGGTGGCATAGAGCTGATTCAGCCAACTTGACACCATAATCACTGTTAACCCCTTGGCATAGAGGTTAACAGGAAGGGGCATGGCCAGAGCATGCTATGCTCCAGTGATCACTGTCTGCTGAAGGCAGATACAAGTTAGAGCAGCCCAGAGGCTACTCTAATTTATGCCAGGAACCCAAACCAATTCCAGCAGCCCCAGGGAGCCAGAGTTGGCATAAAATGTCTCTCTTACAATAGGGCAATAACTGAAATATGATAGGTGCTCCCTTACTGTTTCTCCCTGAAAGAGAGTGTAGGAAAGAAAAGGCAAGAGTCTTGCTCTTGTACTAAAGAAAAGATTTGAGGTAGTTAATAGGAATTGGAGCCAGAGGTTAGGATATTTCATATGATGTCTCAAACATAAATTTGGAGAGCAGATACTTTCTTACTGTTTTACTTATTTTATATTATTGGTATATTTTGTAGTGGCTTCCTTGGATGAAGTGCTAACAGACTGCTGTGTAGCTGCAGAGTCTGCCATTTGACTATAGTTTTCCAAAGCCTCAGGAATACTTGCAGTCCTTTACAAAAAACAAAATAGAAGGCAGGGCAGAATAGTGGCAGAGTATGATTTAAAATGTCAAAAGTGTAATGGAAGAAACTTTGATTATAAATCCTCACCCTTATGTGGAGGATTCAGGAAGCTGATCAGTTAGTTTTAGCCCTCTTCATTTTTAGTGGGGATAGAGTGACATTGCAGGTTCTGAATTTTGCTTATCTCAGCAGTAACCTGCTGCTAGGCTCGATTGTTATAAAGTGTCAGCAAAATCCTCCAACTAGTTGCTTCTCAAACAGAAGGAAATCTGAGAAATGACTTTTGTAAGTTTCACTCTTACAGGAGATGCACCTAGTTTTATTAAACATCTTTGTACTAGTTCTTATTTTGTTCAGAATGGGGGGGTGAGGGGGAAACCTTCTTGAAACATTAGCACCTCTATCAAATGTCTGTCCCACCAAAGATGCCCCATGCCCAGACCCTGCTAGGATGAACCATGTTCACCACAAAAGCTAAGCTCCTCTGTTGTCTTTGTCTGTTGTGTAATTCAAATTGTGGTTGGATGTGTGTGCTTTTATATATTAATTCTGGTGTTACCTGCATTTCTCTCTTATTTTTAATGTGTGAAGAACAAAGCACAGACCTGGAATCTCAAGTCAGAGTCCAAAAGAAGTTTGGTATCATGCTGAATGCTATATCCAGAGTTTACAGCTCACGGCTGCAGCCCCTGAGTGCTTGCTCCAACTCCCAGTGAAGTTAATAAAAAAGGCTTTCATTGGCTCAGTCCCCTAGTGGGTTAAGGGTCACTAGAATTACGTGTCTTCCTTTCAGTTATGACTTGTCTACACAAGGGAATATTTCTAAAAAACAACATGTCCTCTAGCTGCTACTATTGATGCAGCTCCACCAGCGGCATCAATGGTGGGATCCCAAGTGTAGACAAGGGTCCTGCGGCTGTTGACATTTTTAGCACTGCATCAATACTTGAGCAGTTTTGGATAATGCAGTAGTAAAACTGCCGGTGGCTTCAGGAACTTTGGGTAGTCAGGGATAAATGGTACCCGTTTGCACATACATCTTGGTCACGTTTGGCCAAGGATGGGAGTTGCCTAGCCCTTCATCCTGCAGAGAAGGGAAAGATACTGCGGTGGTGGTGATGATGATGATGAATCTCCTGGTTTTATGTCCATTCAGCAAGAATAAGAATTTGATAGTTAGCCTAGAGCCTCTCTTGAAGTTGGACACACCTATATGTGAGGGAGGAAGTCTCCTAATTGTCCCTTGCCAGAAGTTCATCTTCCTTAATAATCAATGCACCTGCATTTCTGCACTGCCCATCCAATTACATTAGTTAGGAAGGTGGCTTTTCTGCTTCAAAGTGATAGCTGCTGCTCTCTGGGTCATTTTTATTTTTTTTCCCCTCTCTCAATTTCACACAGGTTAGTACGGCTGAGTAATCTCAGTAGTGTGGCTACTTAAAAGTAAGAGCAGTATAAGATTATGCATGACGGTGACAGGAAGTCTGCACCAGAATACAGTGTTATTTGGTTACCAGGGTGAACAAAAAGAGAACGCGCAGTTGCGCCCTTAAGAAAGTAGGTGTTTAGAGACCACTCTGCGATGTCAAACTTGTCAGAGAAAATGGTGGTCTGGGACACAAGAACATTCACGTACTGTCTCTCATTTGGGAAAAATAGTTCTTGTGTCCATCCTCTTGTCCATAAAACAGGTCCTGTGTGGGTAGCAGAGCAGCGTAAGCTGGCCTGTAGTGTCCTATGAACGGTCCCACTTTTCAGGATGAGAAGACAGGTTAATCTCTTCGGCCCATTCATTCCTTGGCCTCTACTGAGACTGCAAACAAAGACTCCAGTTTTGGTGGGTTTTGATGTAGACATCTGTGCATGGGAGGCTGGACTGAAACCAGACTGGTTATTTTAGATAGGCATCTAAACAGCCCATCAGTTGATAACTAAAAACTTTCAGTCACCACTGACCTAAAATCGATTTGAATCAGTGACTTTTAGATAAAAAGTTCATGGAACCCTTCACCAATCCCAGAGTCATCCAGTTCCTCATATTTTTAGTATAACTTATATTTTCCCATCCCAGTTTCCCCTGTATTCTAGATAGACATATTTCTGATACCATCACATCCTTTACAGTGTCATTTAAATGTTTTTTTTTCCAGGTGAAATATTTAAACTACATAAAAATAGATGCAAAGCAGTACAGTTCAGAGTCCTCCAGTAACAGTTCTACTTCTCCTGCGTTCTCTCTGCAAATTGTCTTCTCAAAGCTAATATAGGTTGAAGATTAAATAGGGGCCTGGTTGGAGGGACTACTAAAAATTTTAAAATACTCAAATATTAAATGCAATTCAGCTTGTGGAAACATTTGTCTTCAGGTCAGTTTTCCTAGCATAAGGCAGTTATTGGTTGGCAATTTCAGACTTACCTTGAAGATTCTCTCAGGGTTACAGTTTTTTGCAGGAACTAAATCCAGGCCTTATCAAAAGAGGAAATGATTCGCCCTGTTTTGAGTATTGGCCTTCAAAGCCGTCAGGTTTGATTTTACAATTTGCAATGTCTGGCAGCTTATAGAGAATCTGATGGTGACCAGTAACCAGGAAGATGGGTCCTGGTTGTGAACAGATACAGACTGAAATATTTAAAGTTGTGAATCAAAGTGGAAGACACTTTCTCAGTTTCTCAGCATCTTCCCAGAACCTTCCTCCCTTCTCCCTGTTTTTTACCCAGGGATTTTAAAATACTTTATACAAGTTCAGCTTTGCAAGACTGCTGTGGAGTATGCATTATTATCCTCTTTTATAGATGGAAAAAAACAATACACAGAAGCCTGATTCTCCACTTTCTTCTACCTGTGCAAATTGAGTGTGAAACTGCTATGAAATCAGAAAAGTCATGTGTTTTATACTCATCTTTTACAGGTGTAAATGCTAAACCAGATGAAAGGTAGTGGAGAATCCAGTCTAGAGATAAGTGACTTGCCTACAGCTACACAGCAAATAATTTGTAGATGCTGAATAGAACCCAGGAGAGCTGATTCGAAGTCCCCTCCTTTAACCACTGATCAACATTTGTATATGGTCCACTCTTATTCCTCCTAATCTTATTAGTCCTAATGTTGTCTGCAAATTTTCCCTGGGACATATCCTGACTGTTTCCCCAATCATGGTGAAGTCAGTTTGGGTTTAAAGGCAATTGTGGGCGAAACTGGGCAAGTATGAAACAGCAGACATGCTTGAGGCAGACAGCAAAATTTGTGTGTGTGTGTTTTCCTTACAGCGCTGCAACTGTTTTAAACAAGTTCCCTTTTCTTTGCTCCAACATGCAGAAATATTCTGCATTGTGCTTAACACAGCAGCCTGATTTCACAAAGATTTCAGGCCTTGATTGCTCTGATAGTGTAACAGAGAGAGAGGGAGACTGAAATTTTCTTTTCTGAATTTAATTTTGTTTGCTGCATCCCATCCTTCAGATTTGTCCATGACTACCATAAAGCTACCACCAGGTTACTCAGGTTTGGCTGTGTAGAAGATATAGATTTTGTTGATGTTTGCTCTGGATGAGTGCTTACACAGCACTCAGGAAAGCCAGTGTTTTCAAAAAGTGTCCACTAAATATGGGTTTCTCCATTTCTGAGAACCGTCCATGAGATATTTTGGGCCTGATTTTCAGAGGTGGTGAAAACCTAAAACAACAAGAATCAGTGACTAGAATGTGTGAAAACCCAGAGTGTTCCAAAGTGTGGGCCTATAAGCTCCTAAATTCTGTGTCCCAGAATGTACTAGACTCAGTGTAGAACCTATGTAGGAAGCTTTGGGGCCAGTATTTCCTTTGGGTTTTCCAAAGTATAGCTCAGGAATCTGGAGGGGCTGTTCTCAGGACATACTGTCCTTTTGCTTCCTATTGTTCTCCTTTCCTTTTTTACTCCTTCATTTCTTCACCAGCAGTTGAAGGGATTGTGCTCTTTCCAGAATCTCTACATTTGACACCTGTCCCTACTTCAAAAAGACCACTGTGTATGGTTTAGCAGTCTGAGGCAGGGAAGTGTCTTTTGTAAGTACAAATTAGCACTGAAGGGCAGATCTGCGCTATTTATTCTTTACCTTTAATTACACACTTTTCTGTGCCATTTTTTCTTTGTCAGATAGGGCAACGAAGAGGGGCCAATGTATCCCTTTCCTTGAAGCCATTTTGCTGTGTGTTCTTTAAGCTTTCTTTCAAGGGATTACCTTATTTCTGCCAATAGGGAAGAATTTGGTAGTTGAAGCGGCTAGATGTAAAGTGTAGCACTTTATGCACTAACAAAGGTGACTAAACTTATGCCAGAGATGGTGGCAGAGTGAGGGCAGTGGCTTCACCAGATGTTACTGAGCATGCTCAGTCTGTGTGAGCATGCTCAGTCCAAGCCAAGCAGCATCTCCGGGGGGGGGGCACATGACCTCATGTGTCCCCCCACCTCCAATGCATCGCCTCTGACTCATTCCCTGCGACATCTAAGAGTGCAAGAAATAGGCGTGCTTCAAGTCTGCTAAACTGAGGGGCCCCTGGAGTCAGAGGGCTGGGGCTCTGTATTAGTGCGTACCTTTGATATAAAGGCACCAGGCCTGTTGCTTACTTTAGTCTTGAAAACACGTGTTCAAATTTCGTTTTAGAAAAGAGAGAATGTGTGTGTGTGTGCACAGAGCACACACACCCCGGCATGCCTCAGCAGAGGGAACTGGCAGAGCAAAACAGAGGGTGCTAGCATAGCAGTACATTTGCTAACATGCTCCGTGTCATCTGGAGATAAAGAAGCTATTGTAGGGTCTCTCAACAAATTTTTTGGTGGCCTCAAAGTGCGGCCACCAACTCTTGGTGGTGGCCGCACTGACAAATTTTTCCTAAAATACTTAATTAACTTTAGGAAAAACAAATAAATTTGCACATACACATGTCCAAATCATTCTAATTTATTGACTCTTTTTGTAGACTCAATAATAAAAATAATGTAGTTGTCTCTGTTGTTTACTGAACCTAAACAGAATAGAAACACAAATAAGGTACTCTGCAGGTTCTTGTCTTTTTTGTTGTTGTTTCTTTTGCTTTTTTGGTTGCTTTTTTTAAAAAGACTTGCTAGTTAGTAAGTCTGCTGCTGTGAAAAGGGATATCAACAAACCTACATATATCACTTTTCACAGCAGCAGACTTACTCAGTCCTGGCAAGCCCAGGGACAAATTAAGCCTTGGATGGGGAGGTCAGTAGGGAGGATGTGGGGGACGGGGGGGTGGGGGGGGGAACCTGACAGGCTGGCGGAGGCAGCAGGGGTCAGGGACGATGGGGGTTGGAGCCCGGTGACCAGAGCTTGCTGCCTGCCACCCCAGGGAACTCACTAGCTGCCTGTTCCTCTAGCATTTGTGTTTCCAGAAGGGGGGTAGGGTCCAACCCATGCTGGTGGCCCTGTGGGAGGGACCACTGCTTTGCTCTCTCCTCCCCCGATCACTGGCGAGGAGGCTGTGGCTGCAAGGAAAGCCACTGGTGGCCACATTTTGAGAAACGCTGTGCAGAATAGGTACTACTGCAGAGTTTGAAAACTTCATGTTGGTTGTGCTGGTCTAGGGTAACATCATAAATATTACAAAACCGTGTTTTATTTTACAGTGATGGTCCAACATACACCAGCTTACAGCAGTGCCACTGCTGTTGTGGATCTTTCCTGTAAGGGACTGTAGCATTTATTTATTTAGGTAAAGCTATTTTTCTGCTCTGTTTGTGAGAGGATTTATTATAATTCTCAGCATCTCACTTCCAAAGCCAGGCCTATAGAGGGCACTTGCAGTCTTAGGCAGGCAGGAATGGCTGCTTTCATATATTTACCCCGTGAAGTCTCTGAGCCAGAGCTTTGCTAGGAATAGCAGTTCTAATGATATTTGCTTAGACACTTAAGACCAGATACTCAATATACCTGGATTGTAAAGCACAAAGGCATACATTGCTGAAGCCTTTCCCCTCCCCTTGTATTTTACAGTCCAACAAGGTTCCTGTAGTGCAGCCGTCCCACGGAGTCCATCCACTCACCCCACTCATTCCATACAGCAACGAACATTTCAGCCATGGCTCCCACTCACCACACCTGCCAGCCGACATCAACCAGAAACAAGGTAACTCTTATCCTACATAAGCTTATTGGGGCAGGGGTCCTCATGATGATTTAGAAGAGGGGGCTGATGCCGTAAATTGTTGAAATTAGAGTTGCTACATAGCCAGTGGTTCTCCAGCATGGCCAGATTCTTTAACCTATGTCCAGTTCAAAAAATAAATGACCATCAAATTTGCAAACGCTGAGTGCAGTGAGCCATGGGCAGGTAGGGGCACGGGCTAGCAGGGGAATTTGCTTTGGATTTAGCTCCTTGAGGATGCTTTGCAGTCATGGCCAAGAGAAGCTTGAACATCAAAAACTGTCTGCCTTGATCATCCATTTTGCTTAATTCTCCGTGTAAGAACTCTCTTTGTAGCCTTAGAACAGACCAGAGTCTGGGGATGATTCACAAAAGTCAACCAGAAAATGGAAAGTAACCTTTCCTTTGACTCATACCCGAACAGTTGTCAGGTTGTCATTTTGAGAAAATAAATGCTTGAAACAGGAAATATTTTGACTAACTAGGATCTGTGTCTGGTGTGTAGCTGGATTTTTACAGTCCGCGGCTGTGCATATGTGGTTGTCACGCAGTTTGACTATTTGGGTTTCTCTTATTTGTTAATATAATACATAGCAGACAGACAATCATCTCAGGAAGGGTATAGAGGAAAGTACAATAAGGAGAGGTTAGACCCTGTACTGTGAAAAGTGAATACGTGTGTGAATTTATCATAAATCATTTTTGGTTTTGGGGCTGGTGAGAAGCTGCTATTATATGTTGTATTGGTGCAACAGACTCAAAAATCTTCCAAGTTCATCCAAAGCCATGCTAAGATTCACAAACTTTGGGCAGACCCTGGGCATAGTTTCAGGTAAATCTAGGTTAATGTACAGCTTTGTGTCAACCTCAATTCTGGCAGGGATCTTGGGTTCATTTGAACCTGGAAGTCAATGGAAAACTCCAGGTGCATACACAAGATGGTGTGTTTCACGCAAAGCCCTGCATACGAAAGCCACATGGCTATCTGCTGTTCTAAACTTTATGTGAAGCTATCCTGCCAACGCCCCCATTGAGAGGTAAAGACATGAAGTGTTCCACCCACACAGTATTGCTGCTCACCTTTTGGAGTGGGGGAGTTTTCTGTAATTTCACGCAACAGTCACCAGTCCGCGTAATCTCAATTTCTAAAGCTTCTGAGTATGTTGCAAAACGATAGTTGAGCTGAGTTACAAGTGCTGCCAAACAATGTGCCATCAAGTAAGGGGAATGGCTAAGGAGGTGATGGTGATTTGTCAGCAGTTTGAACCCTAGGGGGCACATTCTGGTCTCACCAGTGTTACCCTCAGGAAATCCACAGACTGCTGAGGATTTACACCCATGGAACAGATACCAGCATATGTCTGGTGTTTCTTCCAGACAGCAAATCGCTTGCCAGCCACCAGCATGTAATAAAGTCAACAGAAAAATACGAAGTTAAATTAAAACCTATTAGAAGCACAGCTCATGGAAGATTTCCAAGTCTCACAAAAGTGGTGAGGGAAGATTATTATTATTTTTTTTAATCTTGCTTGGCTCCTGAGGGAATATAACACAATGCACCTTATTTCAGGCTACCCTTGAAAACTACTTGCAGAACACAGCTCCATGACTACTCAAGGGCCTTTGAAAGTCCCTGCCTGTGAGTGTGCTTCAGGGACTTCCTATTAGTATGTAAAGCTTTAAACAATAGAGCACCAGCCTACCCCAGGGACTGGCAGCTGCCCTATGTCCTTTCATGAAAATTAAGATTGGCACTGGAGCTGCTAATGGTCCCACAGCACAAGTCTCTGTTGAGGCCCATGAATCTAGAGTGCTCTCCTCCTGGAAATAGGCCAAACTACATCTTCAGTGTCTTTCAGGGCAAGGCTCTAATGGCTAATACATAACTGGAAGGTTATTTGATGTTCTGTTGTCACCAGGTAACTATACAAAGGTCAGTGTTGTGTTCAAGGGATTATTCATTTCATATTCTTTCACCACAAGGCATTTCCCTGGCAGCATCTCACTCTTCATCACACAGACAGATGCGCACACACTCTCTTTCTTCCCACATCGGGGACATTAATCTGGGGATCTTTCTTCCCCATGTGCCTTTTGGAGGTAGATATCTAAAGCCTGGTTCTGGGTTTTAATCCTGTGCCAAATGCAGTGAGAGCAAAGCAGGGTGCTTATGATTTTCAGTTCCCCAATTCTGAGGGCAGCTGAAGACCCATTTGGCCCTCCGTGTAGGAGCAGCTTCAGGGCTGCTCTGACTTCTTCCCAGCTACCCAAGGCTCCAAGAGAAGCTGTCCTGAAAGCCAGGAAAATAGCCAATGTAGAGAGACACTCTGGCCATACCTGCTTTCCTCTAACTACACCCCAGTACCAACAGCTGCAAAGAGCACCCAGCGAATCCCATTACCAAAGGGGAATTCTCAGCTGGCCACATGAAGCAGGTTTATGGCCCCTTGACACCAGCAAAGCAGCACAAATAGGTTGTAGTGTAATAGAAAATCAGGCCCTTAAAATCAAGGCCTCTCTGAAATGGAATACACAAGGTACGCTTAGAGAAACAGCCCTGAGGGAAGCTCCTGGAAAAAGTCATTATGGATAAAGAGTGCACAACAAAATGGAAGGAAGTCACAGGGAAGGAAGGCCTTGCTCCTGAATGGTGTCATTGGTCAGCATTACAGTGAATACCCTAAGGAAGAGTTTATCTGTGATGAACTGGGGAGCGGGGGGGAAAAGAGAAATAGAAATTGATGGGATGGAACAGAAATGCAAAGCACAGCATTGTTTGGCAGGTGAGTGTTGTGGCCTGTGGATGACCGAAACATGAATAGAGGAGTCATCTTTTTTTCTGCAGTAATATTTGAAGGTTATCACTTTGCCCCCCCGCAAAGGGCTACACCGAAGGGCATGTCTGGGGGTGAGCCTCCCAGCCTGGGTCCATGGTGTTAGCAGGGCTCACACTAGCCCTTAAAAATAGCTGGCTAAATGGCGCTTTGATCTTGCCGATCAGGCTGGAGCTTGGCCTCTCAACCCCAACTCGCCTCCTGCCCAGGCTTCAGAGCTTGAGCCGCAAAATCTATTTTTAGAGCACTAGTGTGAGGACCCGAGCTGGGAGGCTTGCTCCCAGATGCAGTGTAGACACACCCTTAGTGGTACAACCAAACCACTAAAAGGGATTAATTGTTGTACTCTGTCATTTGGAACGATTGTGCATAGGAGAAAACTTTTGTCACACATGTTTCTCCGGGCAGGTCTGCACTAGAAGCGCTGCAGTGGTGCAGTTGCATCAATGCAGTTTTAGCGCATCTGGTGAAGACGCTGTATGCTGATGGGAGAGCGCTCCCCCATTGGCATAATTACTCCACCTCTGCGAGAGGCAGAAGCTACGTTGGCAGGAGAGTGTCTCCCACTGACATAGCGCTGATGTGGACAGCGCTTAAGTCACTGTAACTTTCATCACTTGGGGGGGGGGTGTCTTTTTCACACCCCTGAATGACATAAGTTACATCCACTTAAGCGGCAATGTAGACCTGCCCTCACAAGTCACAAACCTACACTGAGTTGCTGTCCTTGAAATACATGGAAGTAAATAGAGAAGTTGAAAACATATTGACTACCATAAACCTGGAAACGCTAGTGCTTGCTCTTCCCAAATTTCCTTCTCTAACCAAAGTCTTGATCCTCTGCTTAGGTGTGCACCGTCCTTCCCAAACATCGGATATCCCTGGTTTCTACTCCCTCCCTCCCGGCGGGGTTGGACAGATAACACCTTCTATGGGATGGTAAGTGTCGACAGTTTATCCAGGCCTCTGAAGACAAATTGAGCATTGCTCTTACTCCTGCATCCTAAGCTTCAACAAGGTCCATTTACTCTCTAGGTCTTTGATCCACTCTAAATAGTATAATTTACTGGTGCACAATTTGTTTACCAAAGCACATTGCAAACATTATCTCTTTAATCTTCACAATTACCCCACCTGTGAACTTACAAGGCCTAATTTCCCCTGTTCCCTGTGAGGTTGGCAAGTGGGAAGCTGAGACACAAAGAAGCTAAGGTATTTGCCCCAGGTGACTCAGCATCAGAGCTGGGATTGGGACTCTGGGCCACTAGCTAAATATCTCTCTGCGTTCCCCGATGCCTTTCACCATAGTATATGATGTTGTGCAGGGATTTAAACTAAAAAATTGAGAGCTGTTTAGGTCAGCAGTCCATTGACCATCCTGCTTTAGGTGTAATCAAGGCTTCTCATTTTGAGTGGGATGCTAGTTCTGTCCTGCTCTGGATTTAGCCAGATTTGTGCTGGATAAATCCTAATAGCCGGATTTAGGCTGTTATTTGTGAACATATCAAACTTCTGTGTCCCAGCTCTGTGTTCATTCCACCAGAAGCTGCCTTTTAAAAAGGGTAAGACAGAGAAAAAAAAACACAGTATGGCAGAGAACTGTTTCAACGGAGTACAAAGAATGCTTGCTCACCCAACGGCAGGATGTGTGCATCCTGATATTATCCAACCCATGATCTCTTGGAATCCTGCATTCTGAGTGGCCCAGAGACGTATTTAAATCCTTTACGCCTTATTAATTAATATTTTATTTTTGTCATTAAAACTGAGTGACTTTGAGTACACATAGGAACCAGATCTGGTGAGTCAGGAGATGCCATTTTTGCGTGATCTCTGTTCAGATTGGATTAACATTTGCAATGAGTGCCATCATCAGTCCCTGGTAAAGTATTGAAATTGTAGAGACATGAGGCAAGATTTACAGTGGTAGGGTGAGTTTGGGAACATACATCACTGACCACTGGCATGGGGGAATCTTAAGGTGAAATAATCAATGGACAGCAGGTGCAAATAATGTCCTGCCTGTTTCTCTTGCAAAAACCCAGTATAGACATGTAGATGTCTTAAAATGGGAGAGGTGAAACAATTAAAGAACAATGTGAAATGTTAACTAGATTTTTGTTTATTGTTAGTGTTCCAAATATTTAACCACAAAGAAATGGAGACTGAGGCCAGACTAGATTTATGTTTGGCTGTGAGGAGATTAAATTTTGCTTTCCATCCTAAACCTGCTGCTCTTGGCCCATGGTTTAACTCCTTGGACAATGTGATTCCTCCTCAGGACAGACAAAATAGAAACTGCAGGAATGACTGTGCTGTAACATGGAAAAAAAAAAATGTTGGTGGAAAAAGCACTTACTTTGCCAAATGCACAGCTGGGAGAATGGGAAATGGTTAAAGGCAGCCTAGTTACATGGGAAAAGTCTATTTTTCAAAATGTTTGTTTGTTGGTCAGACAGGAAATCATTCTGCTGACAGCCACTACAGCATCTGGCAGGATTTGGCGCCTTTAACCAAGTTAGTCAGACAAGTTCATTAATGACTAATGAAACCGATATGGTAAAATGACAAATAGAAAAACAGCCCTGTGGATCAGAGAGCAGACCATTCAATTAGCACGTTTCAAATAGGAAATGTATGTAATATAGACTTTTCTTTTTTTAAATGGTTGTCTGCTTGAAATTTACAAAATTCCATAAAATCACTTCCCAAGGTTCCTAGTCCTAAACTTTAGTTTGATGCTTATTTTTCAAGATCTGTTGTGAACAGAAACATGGTAAGCTCCAGTAAGTTTCAAGCTTGGCTTCCCCCAGAGGAATGATGGGCCTCCCAAAGGGAGTTCCCAGTCAGAACTGCCTCTGAGTTATGTAAATGATGAAATTCTGCATTTGAGAAGTGCCTAGAAGCAAAGATGGTTCTCAGCTGTGTCCGCTTAGACCTTCTGCATGTGTTTACAACCCAAATGTTGTATATCTCCAGAGCCACAAGTTATCAGCTCTCCCCACGCACTTCAGGGAAATGTAACTGATATTTTCAAAGGTTTCATCAAAGAGATAGGTCACCAGTTTATGCTTTTACAGAGGTTTGGTGCTTAAACAGTGTGGAAACTAATTGTGTAGGAGAAGAAACCCTACAGAAACTCCTTGTGCCAATAACTAGTGCTGTGGTATGTGGACAGTTCTTAAGGTTCACTGTTCTGGAATGAAGCTGACTTCAAACGCAAAGCGGTCTTAATACAGGAAGCAGCTTTTCCTTAGCAAGCTGTCTAACAAGAGTTCAGCAGAAATGGTCTTTGTTCCTGCTGAGCATTTTGAGAAGAGGAGCTGTAATAACTCTCTCTTTAATTAGCTGGGATGACAGTCAGGAACTTCGAATAAAAATGAATTATAGTCCAGTCCAGTGAGTTTGATCACTGGAGCCTGACAACACACCTTAACCAAGAGCCTTGTAAACTGTGTCATTTGCACAGCTCACCAGCTGAACTATGCACCAGGTTTGCTGGTGTCTCATTATTATGTTTTCCTCTTTGTCTTTAAGAGCTGTTCTCTCATCATGGGGTGATAAAATCTTTAATTGTACATTCCCAGGGATCATGGATTGGTTTTGCAATTGAATTAATTTGCATGTCAAAATCACTTTGGATAAAGGCTTGAGTGCCATGATCCTTTTATATTCGGATATCTTGGCCTCTAGAGTAATGAATGTCACTTCTGGATTAACTTTGAATGTTTTCTCGCCCCTGGGGCAGGAATGTTAAACTTCAAAGGTTGTTTAGGTTTCCTGATATATTGTAGCGCTTGGCTGTTTGTTGATATGTTTATACACTACTAACTTCTAAGCAGTGTGAGAGGAATTTTTGTCTGGCAGGTTGTAAACAGAGCAGGCCAGTTCTCAACCACGTGCACTAACTTTAATACACACAGAGCTTTTTAGATTTCATCAAGCTGAGACACAGTAATTCACTGAGTGGCATAAGCAAAAACCTTATTCTTTCAGGTTTAGGGGCTAAGTACCATGATTCTACAGTTATGGCTCTTCAGAGCAGGGACTGTGATTACCTCTGTCTGAACAGCACCAGGCAAAAGGCAATCCCAGTCCTTTTCAGGACATCTGGATGCTTTGGTGATATAATAATTAATAATAATGGACCTCATTTTCAGAAGGGTGGGAAATCAGTTGGAGCTGTTAATGCAGAGCACATCTGCCAATCATGTTCAGTAATAATGACTGAGGCAGTACTTCTGTTCTAAATCCCCATTTTCTTGTGCTTAACAAAACTCTCATTTCAATTTCTTTGGGTTTGAAACTTCCTGCCCAGCTTTAAGCCAGAGGTGAAATAATTTTTGGAAAGTGTGTAGAAAATCCATTCTGAGGGGGTATTTTAACCTTTCATTGATTAAGAACGTTACTCAGACATTTGCACTCTAGTAACTCCAAAATAGTTTCAAATTCCAAACCTGGCACATACATTCCGTACTCAGGACGGTGTAAGTGTTACTTCATTTGACAAAATGTGGCCTGACCCTCAGCCATCGTAAATCAGCATATCTCCATTGAAGTCAGAGTCTTCAGTTGAATTCAATGGAGCTACACCAGTTTACACCGCTTGAGCGTTTGTCTCCTACTTTTGAAATCAGATTACTTTAAACGGTATAATGCACAGTATGTTATTTTCCTTACTGACTTAAAAGATCTACCAAAGCCTGCTACTCCAGTGATCCCAGGTGCAGCTATTTGATTGGTTGATCATTCCCCAATCACCAGAGTGGGATTGAGGCTGATTTTGAACTTGGCAGTTCATCTTGGTATTGCACAGCAAGTTTCTATGCCTTGTAAACTTTACCTTTTCAGTTAGGGTGTGCACTGCTGAACAATTTGTTCCTACAGTAATAATCCACCTGAACGTTTCATCTTGATACCTGTATAGCAGATTTTAACTGTTTAGAGCTAATGAAGCAATACGCTCACATAATGCTCTAGTACTTTCAACCTTTGGGGGAAGTTGGGATCCACATTCAGATCTGAACTTTGCAGTCCAGGTCCATCTGCATTACCTCTGCACTGAGGTTGGAAAAGAACGTACGCCACAAGCATCTGTCTAGCCGCCGGAGCAACTAAGGCTTTCGCATCGATGAGTAGCAATGAGTCCAGTTATAGAGGATATTTTTAGGAAAAGCCACACAGATGTAGATGCTTTATAGACTCTTTCTTCCCGATCCCAGGCAGAGCCAGTCTGTCTATCCGCTCCCGTCATGTGGATTTAGACAGCCGTATTCGTCAGCGCTCTCTGCTGGGGCTACTTTCTCCAGGTAAGTATGAGCTGTGTGAGACAAGACAGCAGCTTTGCTGGTCTCGCAGCTTGCAGTTTGTGCCATACAAGCTTGCAGCAGACTGCAAATGTCCAGGGAGGGGCTGTCAAGATTCCAGATGGCAGGAGTAGGGAAAGAATTTTGCTTTTAGTTGAGTCTCTCTAAAATCATAAAAACATTGAGTTTCCATGGAGAAGCCATGAAGATTTGGTTTTGAGCAATAAAAGAATAAAATATTTTAAAAATCCCCCACTATCAATATTATAAAGATTGGATGAGGTCCAGGTTTTATATTTGGTGTCACTGAGGTCACTCCAAACAGCTCCTTACGTTGAACTGTAATCTTTACTAGAGATAAAATGTTCCTTTCCTCAGTATAATGGACTGGGTTATGTTGTGTGGAGACTGACATGTTTTACTGGCTCTCGGTCAGGTTGTAAAGCTGGTGGAGAGTATGATCACTACCAGTGATTTTATTTGTCCACAGGACCGCAAAATTTAAACATCTTGAGCCTTTTAAATTCCATTTGTCTCCTGCTGCACTTCCCTGCATTCCAGTAGATGCTGCATCACTGGATTGTTGGAACTAACTCCTTGATGACCCCTGTAAAAGCCTCCCCACAAAACTTAAAAACCTAGGGTCAGGTACTTAGCAGGTATAGAACAGTGTAGTTCCATTGACTTCAGTGGATCTCTGCCAATTTAGACCCACTGAGGATCTGGCTGCTAGAACACAATAAAACTTACATACAGAGCAAGTTGCATTCTGCAACACAAGCCTAGGACATTGGAGTACTGCAATGTCCCTCTCTTCTCCCTATGTTACCCTGGCAGATATATGAGCATGTCAGGCCGAACTCTGCCTTCAAATACATGTACACAGTTCCCACTGATTGCACAGACATGCCTGTTAACACAATTTGCCCCTTAAGTGTGGATTTGTCCTACAATTACATAGCACTAGAGTGCTCACAAACATGTTTGGACAAAATTGTGAAGAGTTTGTTACAAATGCTTGCGTTGTTCCTTCAGCTGACCGACAGCAAGCCCCTATGCTACTGTTGGTCACTTCAGCTAGACTAGATTAAGCCCCAGGGGAGTTTATGTGCAAGCAACATTTGTTCGCATCTCCAGCTTTTGCTTCTGCTATGTGTTGTCATGATATGTAGGGGATAACATTCAAAACTGTTGAAGGCATTCCTCAGGGACTTATCCCTGGAACAGTGGCAGGAAAATAGTCAGCCACGTTACCTTAGTTTTCCACCATGCTGCCTGAGGCAACTTCTCCTGTTGAGCATCTAAATAGAATATAAAACGAGAGAGAGAGGAATTTACAGTCCTCCATGGTTGCCCCAAAATCTCATCTTGCATGGTGTTGGCATTTTCACTTATACTATAGAGTGGGACAGGTTTTGCAATACTGCAGACAAAAAAGAACTCCTTGTTAGATGAGGATCAAACTCACACTGTGGCCAATGGATCAAACCAAAACGTCTTTTTTTGTGTGTGACAACGTATCTCATGAACAGTTGTTTATCTCCCAGGGGCAATTCTTGCTCTCTCCAAGCTCCAGCCATAAAATGGCAAGCTTGGCAAAGCCTGGCTATGACCTCAAAAAATCTATACAGACCTAATGAATCTTGTAAGCTAGTAAAACCTCTTACGATCTCATTTCTGTGTTGGTGGATAACGTGGCTAGGGCTGGGCGTTGGGTGTACCTTCAAGAGTTGCAGTTTGATTTGTGCTGAGACTCATGCTTTTTCTATTAAAAAATATGGAGGTGTATGGGGGTCCCAATTCAAATCCAAATGTTGGTGTGGTTTTGGTTTTTGCTGTAACACTAACAAAAATAGTGTGATAACTGAGATCTGAAAATGCCTTTTTTTTTATTAAATAAAAGCTGCTGATCTCTGTAAGGCTAGATTACATTGCAAATTAATTTTTATAAAAAACCCATGGAATCTGAATGCCATTCCAAATCTTTTCTGCTATCAGTTTGGCTACTATGTTATGCACTCATCCGCTGTCGTCATGACAGAGGAATACTCAGCAAGAATGCATTGATGGATGAAGCCAAAGAAAAGCATCAAAGACCCCAGGCAAAATGCACACCTCCCCTTTGTTTTCATTGATTCAGAAACTTTGTAAGTGCCATTCTTCAGGTGAAATCAAACACCAAGTGAAGCACTGCTGCCTTTATTTAACTACTACTGCTAGAACACCAGCAGTGATGGAAAAGTCCTGGGTTAGGCTTGGCAGATCTGCAGCACCTTGGCATCCCTACATGGACCCCTATTATTATTTCAGGAAGAATGCTTTCCTTACAAAATTTCAGAGCTGCATAAGATAAGGAATGTATCTCAACGATTTGCTTTGTTTACTCCTGTTTAGCATTTGTTCCTGTGACTTAAAAACAACTCAAAGAGTGCCATCTAGTGAAAAAAGATGTGTTCTCCATCTGCCAGACACAAATACTGATGGAAAGAGCTGTACCCAGCCACCCCTTTTCCTGTTCATCTTGCAATAATGTTCTGCAGATGGGTCTCTCTCCCACATCTGAATCCTTCTTTAAGAGCTGAATCCAGCCATCTATCGCGGGAGGGTTGTGCTAAACGCAAAGTCCCAGTGATCACTGACATGCCCTCTATTGCAGGTTTACACATCCCCTGATGCTGAGCTCTGGAATGCATACCACTGGAATCCCTCATCCAGCCATAGTACCCCATTCCGGGAAGCAAGAAATGGATCATTACGACCGGACCATGTAAGTCAGCAAGTCTTGAGACAATGGTGAGACTATCAAAATGGTCTCCTTAACTATTTAGTCCTAGTCTCAATTATTCCACTTTTTATATGGGAGGGGACGCTTTGGGTGGAAAAACCCTGTGGAGGCCAGACATGGAACATTTGCAACTCTGTCGATTCGACAAGCAAGGTTGGCGGCACTACGCTGTTGCCCCAACAACTGAAAGGCGCCGGTGTCATGATGGGCATGATCATTAGAAGGGTCCGTGCCCTAGTTGCATAAAATACGCATTAGTCTAGGTTTGAGCTCAAGTGTTTTACTATTTAATATTTTCACGAGGAACAATTTCTTCTGACTACTGTTCAGTTCCGATAGCTGAGATGCAAGAGCGTGATCGTTACTGACTGTTTTGTTTTTGTCCAGGAAACCCCAGCCAGAACCAAAGAGAGAGAAGGAAGCCAAGAAGCCCACTATCAAGAAGCCCCTGAATGCTTTCATGTTGTATATGAAAGAAATGCGGGCAAAAGTCATTGCTGAGTGCACTCTGAAAGAAAGTGCAGCTATCAATCAGATTTTAGGAAGGAGGGTAAGAGCACAGAACAGAACATAATGCTGGCTTCTAAGCCAAGCCATTCTCTCCTTCACAATCCCATAAAGAGAGAGAGAACTGATTAGCTACTTAACAACAAAACTATTACCTGGGAGGCTTTGAGGAAATCAGTGTTTCTTTAAATGTGGTCTGTGTCACTCCACAGAATAAAATGTTTAGATGAGCAAACAGTAGGAGTGATGGGGGTGTTCCTTAGGGGGATTAAGCCCATAGGAGGGTCTCTCCCCTACTAGTACTTTTTAAATAACATTTTTAAACCACCAGGTAGGTGCCTTTTTATATCCTGTTACTGAAATGAATATTTACAAACTCCCTTTCAATATATGAGGACAGAGGGGTGGAAGTACAAGATCGTTACTGTAATGGGGCTTGGCCGTGGTTCATCCCTAAGCGGGGCTGTGGGGTATCCCACCGCCTCGCTCTAGTTCACTGTCAGTCCTGGTCCTGCGGTAGTGGGGGACAGCAAACCGACAGTTAGGGGCTCAGGCCCTTTAGGCCGGGGCTGAGCCAATAATTCTATACAGACACCCAGGCCTTAGGTCAGGGCGGGGCAGCAACCAAACTGTCAGGAACTCAGGCCCTTAAGCAGGGGCTGAGTCAATAAGCAAGAGGTCCCAGCCTCTCCAGGCCAGGGAAAGGGGGAGTCTGCCATCCAAGGGGTGGGTGGCAGGGGGGGCCGCAGGCCCTCCCACTCCACTGCGTCCCAACCTGGGGCCCTAGCCAGTGTGGCTGGCTCTTGGGCTGCCCTAGCAAATCAGGCAGCGGGGTATCCCACCGCCTTGCTCTAGTTCACTGTCAGTCCTGGTCCTGCGGTAGTGGGGGACAGCAAACCCACTGCTGCTGCTGGGCCTCCCCACGCACCCGCAGCACCCCCCCCCCCCCAGCCCTCGCGGTGCCCCCCCCCCCCCCCCCCCCCCCCCCCCCCCCGCCCCGCCCCCCCTTCCTCCCCCCCCCCCCCCCCCAACTCAGCACCTGTAGCACTCCCAAGATTGTCAGGGGTATAGTACAAATCAAGGACAGGTCATGGGCCGTGAATTTTTATTTACTGCCTGTGACCTGTCCATGACTTTTACTAAAAATACCCGTGACTAAAACATATCCTTAATTATGACTATTGTAGAGGCAATGTGTTTGTTCCTGCTGGGGAAGAAGTGACCCCTATGGATCCAGCCATTAGGGGTCTATAAAACCTAAGGAGAAAAAGACTGTGGGGAAAGTGCTCCAAGCACCACTAGCTACAAAGAGAACTTTCCCTTCATTCCCTGGGGAAGCCAATTAGCCACGCCACTACAGATTGAAGGGTCAGCCTTGCATCGCTTACCAGTGTTTTCCTCAAGCAGGTAGCAAGCTGCTCACCTTTAGAAGTGTGTACATTGTCCTTATTCCACTGTAGATGCCCAGCATCAAATTACCCTGATGGAACTCAACTGACACGAGTGGCGCTACACAAGGGATAATGGAAGGAGATCCCATCTAGCCCTCATCTCATTCTGACAGCAAAGAGGAATGGTGATGAAATGCACTGAGGCGTCTCACATGGACTTTTTTGTTGTTGTTGTTGCAGTGGCACGCACTGTCACGGGAGGAGCAGGCCAAGTACTATGAACTGGCTCGGAAGGAACGGCAGCTTCACATGCAGCTCTACCCAGGCTGGTCTGCTAGAGATAACTATGTGAGTGCTTAATGTAGCGAGGGACTAAAGGCCGCATCTTGGCAGCGTGTTTAGAAATCTATAGTTGAACCTGAAAATGTCACCTGCCTGATTTAACAGCTGTCCCTGATAGCGTACCTCCTGATAGCCATGGGGCACACCAGTGCATTCATACAGATAGGTGATAGAGGGGAGGGTATTCATATACCCATAGGCATAAGAATATATGTCTAAGGAATACATTACATTTTTTGTTTGTGGATTAATATATACTTTTGGCAAGCATGTCACATTTCCCAACAGCTGCTAAATGATGTGTCTTTATTAACAAGGAGGTTTGCATACTTATTGTCTTAGATAGAAGCTCTAATAAAAATACCGAGGTTCATGTGAAAAATAAGCAGAAATCAAAATGATTTTTAAATTACTTGAATGGTTGTTGGCAATATTAGTCCTATGGAAATATACTCCTATGATGGCCTTAGGCAGTCAATGGTTTTCCATCTGTGGTCCATGGACAACAGAGGAGCATTTCCTGATGATCCGCAGAATGGAACATTTTGAGAACTACCTCTTAGGGCGGGGTGAAGGTTAGGAAAGGAGGGGGGTCTAAGAGGAAATCACAGCCTCTGAATAAAAGATCTGGAGAACTCCTGGCCTAAGACTTTGATAAATAGAGAGCTGCAATGACTTCCACAATACTCACTATGGTGCTTGTTAGGCCCTTTTCCTGAATTCCTTGGCAGGGTGGGGTGGGGTGGGGAAATCAGCTTTATGGATTCAGGAATGACGGAGAAAAAAATCTTTCTCCTTTAATATGGCTACCTCCCCTGTGGAGACTTTATGGTTTAAAGACTTTATACTCATTTTTTATTATTTGTTGATGGTAGCACTTACTTTGCTGGTAAGATGGAATGTCCCTGCCCTAAAGAGCTTACAGTCTAAGGACAGACAAACAGAGGTTGGGGGTAATGGGAAACCTACTTTTTTCTTTCCTTTTACTTTATTGTGCTTGTCAGGAGATTTACTGCAGGTGGCAGTAGGTCTTCAAGAGTGCCTTAACTGTGGAGAGTATACAGGCTTTGTAGATGAACTCCCTTACTGGCTAAGCAGTCTCTCACCTATCCTTATAGTACTGTATCATAATTTTAAAAACTATTTAATCTAAAAAATTAGAAATATCCCTACTCAATGACATGACATGTAACATCGATATTGTTTTGCTCTGGGGCTGATGTGTCTCTCACTTAAGCCGGTTTTATAACTGAGTAACTCCACTGATCTCACAGGAATTGCTCCTGATTTACACCAGTGTGAAACTAGACAAAGTCCTTTGATACGTTTGCCAGCACTGGCCTCATGTACGGAAGCAGCTCTACTGCCCAGCATCAGTCAGTGCCCTGAAGTTACTGGCGATATCAGTCTTTGTATTTTCTGTTTCCTTAACTATACAGAGCATAAAATATTCACAAGCTGATTCTGTTGCATTTCCCACCCATATATAACAATTAACCAGTAGTTTTAATTAGCTATAAATATACTGTAACAAGTGAAAGTTACTGAACTTCCATGAGCTTTGGGGAATTTCAAATGGGATCCTTATTGTTTCTTCACTCTAATTCCATTTACCATAGTTATATCCTCTCTTGGCCATTATTATGACACCTTTATTATCAGCGGAGTTGGTGGCCTTTGGACTTTTTCCAATATTGCTTGCCATTCATTAGGAGAGAATTCCACAACAGTGGAAGATAATGATCTTCATTGTACAGATTCTAGTCCCGGCCTTAGGTTAGCTGCCTACCTGGGTTAACTTTCAATCCATTCATGATGCTGCTGTCATAAATAAAAGGTAAGTACAATGTTGTCTAATCTGGGATCATATGCTGCGTTTACAGGATGACAGACTCACTGATCTGATAGGTCTTTACCCAATCCTATGATTCTAAAGGGGTCCCAAACAAATGTTATGTTCACAGTGTTCAACTAAAACAGGAACATCCAAACATGGCAGCGGTTCGTCTCTCAGCGGGGCTGTGGGATATCCCACTGCCTCGCTCTAGTTCACTGTCAGTCCTGGTCCTGCGGTCGTGGGGGACTGTCGGTATGCTAAGCCTAACTCTTCCATGATTCTCCAGTCAGAGCAGGGATACCAGGGGCAGGTGTTTTTATTTTAAATGACCATTTTAGACAAGTGTCCAGAATAAGGTTGCTGACTAGAACAGCAAGAAATATGCTCTGTAAACATCTCAGCTGTCACTACTGGATTCAACACATGGCAATGTCAGAGCAGCGTTCCCCAGTGGTTGTTGGCAGTGTGAAGCATGATCTGCAGTAACCCATGGGGAAGGCCATGAAGCACACTGAACGTTGGGATTTCAAGTACCCATAGGCTATGTCTACACTTAGGACGGCATGTAGAATACATACACTGCATGGCTGTCTAGCATGGGTATAAATAGCAGTGTAGCTGGTGAAGCACTGCTTAGGTGAGTAAAGTAAAGACATCCTAAGGTTCTGGCGTACGTACCCTACCTGGCTCTCTACACACCCAAGCCATGCCTTCATAGCAGTGTAGCATCCTGCCACCTCCCCCTGCCAGAGACTTTCCCCGATGGGTGTAGCTACACTCTGCAATATGGACATAGCCTGAAGCTATGCACACCCTACATGCTGCAACCACCAGTGTAGACAAAGCCATAGTCACACAAGCCACATCTGGGTCTCTCCAATTCTCTGTATGTTTGTTCTCATCTTGATTAGATTCCTAGAACAGTAGGATCCAACAGCCTTGGTAGCAATTCTGAATCAATTCATTAAACATTAGTGAAATATTATTTGTTTTGTTCTGTCTAGAAATTTGATTAGGTGGTTATATTTATAGAGGATGGGATTTTCAAAAATGCTCCCTGTTGGCCTAAACTCTGCTCCCATTGAAATCAAGGGGAGTTTTACCAGCAACTTCAATGGGAGCAGAGTTAGGTCATTCATAGATGGTAGGAGCTGAATCTCTTGGAATCAAGTAAGAGAGAATTTTGAAACACAAAGCCTTATTTAAATTAGACTCTAAAGAGTATTTTTTAAAGCAGACACCTGATGTCCCTTTAGCACCATTTTCTTTGTGTTCTAAATTGATTTTTTTTTTCTCCTGACCATTCCAGGAATGTTTCTGTGACTACTAACTTTCAGGCGAGTACCAGCTTCCAATAGCTAAACCCTGGTGTAGAGTCGTCTGTCTGAAACAGTCTCATCACCTCTTTACTTTCTAATCTGTGGCACATTTGAGAAGAGCCACTATAAAAAATAAATCATTTCCCCATTTTCTCTTAGCTGTACTGATCATTTAAGCGGCAACCCCATTAAGTGAGGTTTTGTAGGAGTAAGAGTGCTACACTAACGTGCACATTCAGCTTTGCTTTTCTAGTCTTTATTTTGAGGCTAGATAGAAATTCCTAACTAGTTAGCTTGGGACCTGATCCAAAGCCCGTTGCAGTCAGTGGGAGTCTTGCATTTTCTTTTAGCTGCTCCCTTCTCTCCTAATGCTGCTAAGATAAATGATCACGCCACCAACTGTGTTTATAGCCACTCCTTGGCTTCCCAGAATGGCTGTTCTCCAGGTGACTCCTCCTTCCATAAGTCTGCATCTCTCTCTGTGGCACTCCACCAACCTCAGCCAAGGATCTCCTGATGGAACATACATGGGGGAATTTTGCATGTAGCTCTTCAGGGTTCTCAGTGGCGTGTATTCCCCTGGGATGGCTGCTAAACCAGTATCCGAAGCAGCAGTCAGTGGTGTTATGAGTGCCAGGGCAACACCAGCAGCCTCTGAAACAGCAGGTTGCTTCCCCCACACACACACGAAGATGGAGTCCTTCCTTTAACAAAACCGCCTCGTTCTGCATTTCTCCCACTGAATCATTTTTTATTTTTTTTTTTGAGGAGAAGAGTGCCATCTATGCTCTGGAAACATTCTCTCACCCTACCTGCACTTCTCCAGTAGCCCCCATATCTTCTGCTGACCATCTAGGCTCTAGTAGTCTGCTCATCAGCTCATCCAAAGTTGTTTTGGGACAGAAGTGCCCAAAGCCAGGAAGCGGCTGCTTTGTGATTTTTCTCACTGTATCTACAACAAACGCTTTTCTGTCTCCCCAGTTTTGTAACTCAAATGGGGAGGAGGAATCTAGGTCAACGCCCTTGGCACGTGACTTGATATGAGACAGGAAATACAGTTACTCCCACACTGAAGAAAAGCTCACCGCGATTAGGAGCTTTCCACCTTCACTCAAACCACAAGAAGTCATATAAGAAGTCACAGGTCAAAGCCAGCACTGCAAGCAGCCCTTTCATACAGGACAGATTTGCTCCAGCAGCTCTTGTGCGCTTGTTAATAGAACTCATTGGGACACAAAGGGTGTTATTATGCATTCTGTGTCAGAGAAGCAAGTAGAGGATAAAAACGTGTTTCCTTACTAATGGGCAGAAGAAACAGAAGAATTGATAGGCGGGTCCAGAACAGTGAAGAGAGAATTGAAAAAACACAAAACTGGCTATTTTTAAGAGTCCTTAACAACACTAATGTGGTCATGGCTGTTATCACCAAATATTGTACACTAAGAAGAGCATCTTCTCTTCAGCGATACGTCAGCCGCACAGAATGCTGTCAATCCCATGGAAGCTCTTCTGTTCAGCCTTAACATAGGCTTCCTTTAGAGTGCACTGCTTTACTAGCATGAAGATAAAATCTATTTTATTTTTACAAGTTTCTAAAACGCGCCCAGCACTGCACAGAAACATAAAAAGGCATGGTCCCTTCTGCAAAAGGTTTTAATCTCATTTTCTTTGTGATGCAGTGAGGTGACAAGCAATAGGAAGGGAAGTTGTGAGGAATGGCCAGAGTTACGGTAATAAGATCACACAGTGCCTCAGTTGGGCATGGGCATATTTTGTTCTATTCATTAAAAAAAATAATAATAATGGGCCAAACTTACTGCTGGTGTAAATCACTGGGAGAAGCTAAAGAATGTTGTTCAGCAGTTTAGACCCAACGCTAATGTGAGTAGAACTATCAGTATGTAAAACAATTCCAATGATAACACGGGGGAAGGGGAAGACAAGGAGTCAATTGAAATATTGCCCTATGGTGTTGGCAACCCAAATAAAAGAGGGAGTTTGAAGAAAATAATAATCTACTGTGTTATTTAGTAACACAGGCAACATATGAATTTATCTTGACCATATTCTCGAACGTCTACACACTGAAAGAAAGAAGATACCTCTTAGGGTTGTTTAACCAGCCAGTTGCCATTTTGAAGAATCAGTTTTGGCACACCTGGGAAGCAACAAGAAGGGATTTGCTGATTCACCGTTACTGATTTAAGGTTGGGACTAATACTGTATTGTCAATCAAGTAACAGTGCATTACTTTCCTCTTCGGATCTCATTATACCCAGCTTTGCCAACCCCAAGCATTCAAGAGTCATGCCTTAAAAACAAAACAAAAAACCCACACACACCATTCCTGATATTTTAAAAGTAATACAGTTGGGGTTCTTTTTGTTTGCCTTATGCTGTTTGATGAGTAGATCTCCAAATATATAAGGTTCATGATTTCAAGCTTCTCCCTGCAACCCTGAGGGCTATTTTTGTCTGCTGAGATTCTCTCATACCATAATTCTATGAGCTGGGACTTTAAAAACCACCATTGTGAGACTTGCAATAAAGTCTGGGGCGTTGACAATACTGTTTACCTTCTGTGCATGTATTGGATTTATTTAAAGAGATCAGTTACTATTTTAAAACTTTACCATTTTTACTATTTTAATACTTTGCTCTTCAGTCTTCAGGCTCTTCAGCCCGTGAACACACTCAGTTATACTCAGGGCCCCTGGAATTCTGCGGCACTTCAGGGCCAGTTTCTGCGGCAAGGGTAAGAGAATTCTGCAGCGAATGTTAGTCAACTCTGCAGCAGTGAGAACGTGTAGCTGTCTGCCACTCTGTACCCACCGACTCCAGTGTTAGCTGCAGAATTCCAGGAGCCCTGAGCTTTTCACACTTCCATGGCCATGGAATCGCTCACTGGCTATGGAATTTATTTAATCCTCTCACTACACTTCAGAGTACAGTGTGGGCTAAATGTTGCTTTAAAGTCAATGCCCGGTATGTCATTGGACATTGTTCTATTATGGACCATAACAGAACAGAGACAGACGTGAAGAAATTGCAACAAATGGACGATGTGTTTTTTCCATTGAGGTATTGGAAAAAGTTAAGTCTGGGACCAGCCCAGTAGTGCTGGTATCTTTACTCCTGATCTTCAAGAACATTAGCTGGAATGTGAGCATTCAACGCTACCCAGCGACTTATACCCATAAGTCAAGCCTGTGCCAGCAGGGCAGCTGGCATCAGACACTCATTGACAAGCAACAGTGAATGGAGTGCCCTGGATTTAAAATGCCAGCCTTATTTTGCTCAGATGGAGTTTAGTCCAAAGGAGGGTTATCGCTATGTTCTAACCAGCTCCTTCAGTGCAGCTGAATTTGTAACATGGATGTGATCGTAGACTAGAGTTACATAACATGGTTTGACCATACCCGCAAATATCAGGGAAGCAGTGTTAGCACCTTGCTAACAATTAACATGTTTGAGCACAGTAAAAGCTAGAGTGCGGACAGGGCCTCAGTGGTCTCCAAACTCTTAATCACTTTTCTTAAATTATATGTAAGTCTTATGCACCATCTTTGCTGCCTGTTGTGGAATAATCAAAGTGCTTATGATATTGGATTCCAGGACTTTGAAAAATGAGGAAAATATATTCCAGAAAATAGTAGATTTGTGGAACGTGAAGAACAGGCCCTAGCTAGTTGAGCAAATGCTTATTTTAAAAACATTGGCTATGGTTCCACTCAAGGGGACCAGAACATGTAGTTGGAAAAGTGGGTGTTCAGATAAATAAACTGTTTGGCCATCTCACCTGCATTGATTTCCATTCCATGTGCCTAGTGCTTAGCCTCAGAATGGAAAAAAATTCAACCATCACCTCTCTGCTTTTTGGTTACGATCAAGTGTTTTGTTAATCTAACTGGGGGTCGTATTCTCCTGTGACCGGAGTTTATGATCTACCACACTGGGGCATTTCCTTCTCTAACTACTTGACGATGATTTATCTAGAGACACAAAGTGGGTGAGGTAATGTCTTTTATTGGACCAACTTCTGCAGGCAAGAGAGGCAAACTTTAGAGCTTACAGAGAGCTCTTCCTCCAGTCTGGGAAAGGTACTCAGTGTCACAGCTAATTATCTGTCAGTGGCATCCTCAGAACTGCTCATCCTCTCTCATTTTTAGTAACTCCTTCATGACAGTTGAGGAAGATATAGCCTCTCTATAGAATTTGCTACCTATGTTAGCAATATCCCTCCCTATCAGTTTACTCATGCCTTTAGGCACATCCCTCCAAGAGGAGCTTCAGGAAGAAGAAATTCCACCTCCAAGTTTCCTGCTGCACCAGGCTTCTACACTCTTTCAGGCCCCTCCCTGCTGCAAGGCCAGGCCATGATGGTGACTCTCTGCTACACAGGGACCCAAAGCAGGAGGCTCCTTATAGCTTCCTTCTCTCCTCCTAGCACTTTCAGAGATCATCAAGGCACAATCTGGCCCTACATGCCCAGAACTGTCTGTCTATACACAATATATATTACTGCATGTGGAGAGAGATTCTGATTTGGTGAATTCTGAAAAATTGTGTTGCATCCCGTAACTTCCAGTGTATGTTGAAATACTTGTCCTAAGTCATTACCAGTATGTTCCCTTTCCAAGAGGGTTCGCGCTATATCTTTTTGTCTGTCCATCTGTGTTGAGTTGGCATTTATACAGATCAAAGAAGCAGTGTTTCATTCCTGCAACGATTCAGCTGGCCCATTAGCGGCTACCTTGTGGAAGATCCCTAAGCCTGCACAGTCTGATTTGTGGAATAAATCACTGGTTTTGGTATGTGCTTGCATTTGGGAATATGGCTGGCAAAGGAAAGCCCCCACTGTGCTGCCTGAGCACTTCTCTCACTGAAGGGGAGACAAAGTATAAAAGTTGTTGTTCAGGACTCTGTGTCTCTTCCTTTGTATTTAAAAATATGGTAATTCATAGTAGAGTTTGCTGTCTCCAACTGTCAACAAGGTTCTTCAAAATGAATATCAGAGACTAGATAATCTCTGGCAACTGTGAAGACAGATAGCTCTAAACCAGACAGAAAATGAAGCAGTGGTTTCTCCCTATGCTTTTGTTACACCACGCAGGCCTGTGTTCGCCACGACTCGCTAAACTGTAGCTTAACCATGACTGTACATACATCTCTAAAACTCTAAGGAAAGGTTGGTTTTACCAGCAACCTTTTGCTGAAGTTATCAACCGTAGCTTTGAAAAAAAACCCACACACCTTTAATTCCTAATGTGTGGATTATTGATGGGCAAGTGGCCAATCAGGTGCCACAGAAAGCTGTCTGGTTCTGTACAAGGCCCCTCGTTGCATCATCTGTGATGAATGAAATGACAAAAAGGGAGATGTACATATCAGACTGGGCAGGTCATGTTGGGAGGTTTAAGTTTGCTACTGCCCCTGAACTAATAGACCTGTTTTTTTTAATATAAGCAGAAGAGGGCTCATGCTTTTAGTTCCAAAAGTGCTTGGTTCAGTCCTCATGGGCAACAACAGCTCCAGATGTTGTGACGCTTCATGAATTTTACTTATGCCCTATGACTGTCCCTTTCAATTGTTGTAGTCATAATACTGAACAGCCTCCACCAGTCCTGAGAGAAGAAACTAATATTATTTCCCCTCTTGCATCTTAGGGAAAAAAGAAAAGACGAGCAAGAGAAAAGCAGCAAGACTCCAATTCAGGTAAACTAATTGGTACTGAATTCAGCATGTTACTCAGTAGCTTATCACTGGGTGTTGTATTTTGCCATCCAGGTTTTAGCTCATTCGGTCAGCTTTTTAAAGCTAAAAAATGGCATATTTTAAAGTCACAGTAAATTTCTTCTATAACTATCTTGTTCCTAAAAACACATGGGTGGCGTTTATGAAAACTGAGCAAGCGGGATTCCAGACTTGAAGAGCTCTTTGTAGCTCAAAAGTTTGTCTCTTTCACCAATGAAAGTTGATCCAATAAGAGATATTACCTCACCCGCCTTGTCTCTAATATCTTGGTACTGACACAGCTACAATACTGCAGTCAAACTAGATTGTGGCTAATAAATCATTTTTAATAGATGTCACCCCTACAATTTCTTCTGCCACAGAGATATTCAGGGGAAATGCTCCAGTAGGTTCTGAATGGCAGGAGGCACCAATATCCTTTAGGCAGAAGTGATGCCTTTAACCGTTAGATGCATCAATATTGCGTATCTAAGAGCTATGAAACCTCTTTAAAGGCCACCCCAGGGACCACATCACAAATCTTTTTGTAGTAGAAGTGGCCTAAAAGTCAAACAAAATTGCACTGAAAACCATGGGGTACTTTAATGTGGTTGCTAACAACAGAGAGCTCTTTATTGGAGGTGGACCTAGTGCAGATTTCACTGTGTAGATAGATGTGTGTGCACACCCACACAATCCAAAGTTATTCACATCCTAAATTTGGAAGCATTTCTAAATTATCTGTACTAATGGACCTTTGTTATATCACATCCAGAGAAAATGTCAAGGCATATGCTTTGTGTCTCTCATGAAGCTAAACTGCACATTTCTTATAGTAAGTTAATGTTTCATCTCACTTCTTGCCTAGATTGATAACAAATGTAAGATTTCATGTAATATACGTGGTGTAAAAATAAATAATTTCACCCACCACTGGAATGCAGCCCTCCTCGGGCTGGAAGGCAGCTGCTGATTAACGGCACAGAGCAGGAAAAGTTGGCAATTATGAAAGTGAATGAGTAACATTGACACAAAGGTACTGCCCAGATTTCATTTACACTAGTGCAAAAAGTTCACAGGTATCTAAATGAAAATAGGGCACTACCCCAATCAGCCCCTCTTGTCACACAGCAACACTACACAGGACTTTAGGGCAGTACATGCAGAAGAGTGGCTTGTCCATTAGAACTAGAGAGAGACTTTAGGGAAGCAGAATGGAATTGCCCCATATGGGTCTCATTGGTGCTATTTGTTTTCAATCTGCTTCTGCAGTATTTTCCTCTTCTGTTTTAATATATGAGGACTCAGTTCTTTGGGCGGCCATTTAACCAGGGAGCAAGTAAGATTTCAATACAGGAGGCAATGGGTGGCTGTCTGATTTGGCAGCATTTCAAATCTAAGAAGTTTGACGTTCCATAAGAAGCAATTAATTTCCAGGTAAATTCCTAGCTTTCCTGTAACTGAGTGTTGACTGCCTGGTCTTGGCTTTGTGGAGAAGTGGTTGAGCTAGGAGAACACCAGAGGTGGGAGGGACCAAAGTCTCCAACATCTGTAACATGAGGCCATTTCCCAAACATCTCCCCCGTCCCCCGCACTGGGTGTAATCTCTCTGAGGCTAGGTCTACACTACCCGCCTGAATCAGCAGGTAGAAATCGACCTCTCAGGGATCGATTTATCACGTCCCATCGGGACACGACAATCGATCCCCGAATCGACGCTCTTACTCCACCAGCGGAGGTGGGAGTAAGCGCCGTCGACAGGAAGCCGCAGAGGTCGATTTTGCCGCCGTCCCTACAGCGGGGTAAGTCGGCTGCGATACGTCGAATTCAGCTACGCTATTCACGTAGCTGAATTTGCGTATCTTAAATCGACCCCTCCCTCCCCCCGTAGTGTAGATGTAGCCTGATACTTGCCTAACAATCCCTTTTTTACAGGAAAGTGGGGTCTGAATAGTTCCGTTGCTGAAGAATTGGATTTTAGTCTGTTAGTTTTGTCTTAAGTGGCTGAAATGATGTTGCATCTTTTCTTCTTCCTCCTGCTCCTCCTCCTCCTCTTTGTGCCTCTGTCTTGCCCATTCTCCGCCACGCATGCTTCTGTGTTCAGATCCCGCCTCTCCTAAGAAATGCAGAGCTCGCTTTGGCCTCAACCAACAAACGGACTGGTGCGGCCCATGCAGGTGTGTATCAGAGAAACTCTACTCTGCTTTTAGTGCCTTTTCCTCAGCGCATTGTTTTCCCCCCTGTATGTGGTTTTATTTTTCATGCATGTTTCTATAGTGCCCTTGGCTCCTAACACACAAAACAAACTACTGGCATTGCTAAAATTTGTTCCTTCCAAACTGGGAAGGTTTTCCCCGGGTATCATTGTTGTGGGCTGGTATTGCTGAAGGTTCCCCCCAAATTCTTTCAATTTCTAAGAGAAGAGAGTTAAAGGGACGTATGTTGTCAAGGTTGCTAGATCCAAAATTCGACACGTATTTCTTATAGCAGGTTGATGAAGTGCATGTAATAGTTTACATGTTTTATTAAGATTCATATTTCACTGTTCCTGGGAGGCTGATCTACAGGGTCAGAGGTTCCTACAATGGTGCACATGTGGAATGGAGGAACACAAATGCTTATTCCCCATCTTCCTATTTCCAAAGAGGGACCTCCTGTGGAGCCTTTTTCCCCCCTATATGGCCACCACTTTGAGGGCCCATACAACGTACCCAAAGTGCTGCCTTTCCCTATTTACATTTGGGACTAAAAATGTACATTACTGTAGTACGCTGCCATTAGAACAGTTAGTGCCCCATGCAATGAGATGTTCTGAGGACTCCACCAACTCAGGCTTCCAAGGAACGAATGAGGGACTAGAATGAAATACCTTGGCAAGTGAACAGAATGAGTAATACCTGGGTCAGAGTGTCATTAAGCAGTCCCAGGCATGAGAGGCCCATGACCTACTTCTGGACAACCATCTATGGAGTAAATGCAGCCTGAGCAGAGTAGAGGGGTGTACGGTTCTCAGTACAATCTGATGAGTCACAGGGCATTATAGTTCCATCTTTTGGCTTCTGTCTAGCAAAACCTGAAAGTTATTTGCATTGTATTAAAAAGCAAATAACCTGAATCTCTAAAGGAATATGCAGCTATGAGGGGCCTAGATGTTGGCTGATCACAGCCTGTGATGCTGGTACATTCTTGGCTGGAAATGGGGGCTTCCAGACTGGAGCTTCAAAAAACACTCTCTTCTGATTGATCCAGGATGTCAGATACTGGCTATCCTTCAGAGACCGCGCTATTTAACGGGCAGTGTCCTGATGCAAGTTGTGTAGTTAGATTGGTCCAATTTCCAGCATATCAGTGGTCATAAAGAGTCTTAGTTAACCCCTTGTATTCTCCTCCTACACAAAATCGCTCCTCGTCTGTATTTGATCTTTCCCCGGGGGAATTCTTTGTATAGCCCTGAAAATTCCTCATTTCCCTTTTTAATACAACACACCCTCATGATGCCACCACAATCACCACCTTTCTGACCTTGGACGACTGGGGTGCCCTTGGCAGCGCTGAATGCTGCACCTAAAATTGGTCAAAGAGCCTCTTGTGTGATGTAGGCCTTTCCTAGCAGCAGTGCCAGTCAGGGAATTGACAGACCAGGACAAAGTGTTGAATCTGGGTCTCCCATGCAGCCCTGAAGAGCACAATTCCTAGGTGTGTGGGCAGTGTTCGTATTTTTACTCCCAAGTTTATTTGAGATCTCTTAATTAGGATGCAGTGCTAACACTTTGCTTTGCCTGATGTTGCTTACCAACTAACACGCATTGCTGGAGTGCTCCTAAGACCTTAGCATGCTTTCTTGTTTTTTACCCTGACATCTCACATACTGTATAGTAGCAGCTGTTCTGCAATTCCAGGTACTAATACACAACAGCCAACTTGGGGGCTTCAGAAGTGTATGCTTTCTCATCATTGACATCTGCCTCTGACAGAAACCTCCAGAGAATATCCATTCCAAAATGGGAGAGAATTAACTGATTAAAATGCTTTGTCCCCTCAGAAGTTGTATCTTCATCCGGGAAAGCTTGGTTCTATTAGACTCCGTTTCCAGCCCCAACATTTAGAGGAAAGATAGTGGAATCTATGTAATTGGTGAACTAGTCTAAGCAATCCATTGAAGTCTCCACAGCTTGGGTCATGAGGTGTATTTTTGTGTCCATTTATCTTTTAAGTTGCATAGCCTACATGTAAATTTTAGGCCTCAAGGGTTAATGTATCTAATCAGGCATGGCAGGTCTCCTTATGGTTTATAATTTTACTGTTTAAAGAGGGAGTTATTCAATTCATTAACCTTTCCCCTCCCCCACACAGATTTTTTGATTGAGTATAAAATACAGCAGTCAGTTTTCTTCCTACACCTACCTCACACACAGCAGCAAGTGCCTGAGGTGGCATGGGGAAAGGACTTCACCATGGGCTTGTCTACAGTGGAAAATTCTATCCCATTAGAAGCCAGGTGAACATTCAGTTTACACAAGGACTGTCATGTTTAATACCATACCTGCTGGTTCACCCTAAAGTGAACCACAGCACTGACACTTTGAATATAGAAATCCTAGAGACCAGGTGAATTGGGAGCAATGTAATAACTTTAGTCCAGGCCTTCTTGCTGTAACACTGAGAATACTGTCTTAACTCCTCCTGCGTACTTACAGATAACTAAACGTAGGCTAAATCTTAGCATTTCCGAATAGATTGAACAATGGAGTAACCTGTCAATGACTCACTGCCAAGTAAGTTTACAGAGAAGATGATTATTAGTACATGCACTGTTGAAGCATCCCTCCTCATAGTCTGTGAATGAATGGGGCCCCTGGAGCTACTCTTCTGCAGTGATGTATGGGGTGGACTGTATGACCCAAGTACCTTTCTCTTCTGCCTGGATTTGCTTTTCAAAGTGGTTAGAGTTTGTCCTACAAAGGGATCTGGTCCATAAGACTGGGGTCATGTGAGAATAGAGGTAGTGGAATATTTTAGTGAATATTTGCTGTGAATTTACCCATTTTCTTTATTTGAGAATGGATTTTTCACAACATCTGACCAGCTCTGTTTAATCTCAGTCCATTGAGAAAAGGTGTAGAACGGATTGTTTTGAATCAAGGGTTTGGTTAAGGTCAGTCCAACACTTCCCCCTATTCTACCTCCATTACACTCCTCCCCAGTATCGGAGCTTCTTATAGGGACAATTCATGGTCAGCTTTCCTCACCCAGAAGGTACATTGGTTGAAGTGTGAGCAATGGAGTTGTCATGGCAGCTGCTATCTTTTCCTGAGCTAATTAAACCAACAACTGCAAGTGGCCTGTCCACCAGTATAAACAGGCGTTCTACCCTCCAGAGACTCACAGGCCAGACAATTCTATGTCTTCGTGACTCTGCTGACTTTCTGCCTTCTCCAGGCACCTCCCCAGGGACAATGCTGGCCCTAGATTCATTAGCATCCCAGACTTGAAGGGATTTGGCATCTTCTGACCACTTTCCTCCTCTGGCCAACCCACCCAGTCCCCTCCCCTGCAGTTTTTCCTCCTCCAGAAGGTGGTCCCTGTTCCGCTACTCATGGCTGAGCAGGAGCACGTTTCAGTCTTAGATATGCCCCAGAGTGCTCTGTGGTTGTGCTTTAATGCAGGCACTGAACAGCCAGTGCAAAGAATTTGGGATTCAGAGACACTGTGGAGGCCTAGGCAGGATCGAGGGTCCCCTTCAGGAGGAACCAGGGTGGGCAGATGTAGGAAGCAGTTCAGAATAGCACTGGGGATAGATCTGTTCTTCCATGAGGAGCCATGGGTGGCCATCTGCTATGCCTGAGGCTGTCTCTGTCTTCTACCTGATCCCCTCTTGTGGATCAGGTAGAAGAACCAGAGCGAGTGGCACTGCAGCTAGAATGGAGGGACATGAGCGCCCTACCCCTAATTTGAGTCCAACTTTTGAAAATGTTGGCCTCTTTTCGATCCTCTGGGGAAACTGCCATCCTTTCCCCTGGCTAATCCTGAAGGGGAAGGGCAGAACGGTGTAGTTATCCTTCCTTGTTTCCCCAATGACTATGTTGTTCCCAAATCATTCTTCCTTGTGCCTTTGTTTCCACTTCAAACTATAGCCGTAGAAGAGTTCAGGTTGGTGCACCCCTCCTCCTCCACTGAACAGGGATGTTACCAACATGCTCTCGTTCTTGGGTTCTCAGAACGAACTATTGGTAGGTTGTCAAGCTACCATAAAAATGATCGCGTATTTACTAACAAATGTTAACACATGTTACAGGTCTTACCAGCTGATTGTTTAAAATACATGTATAGAGAGAAATCTTTTTGTCCTGCACTTCAAGTGTAGCCATCTCTGGGGTAACCCACAGCCCACATTACTTAACAACTTGGAAAAGAGAAGGAGTCTATGGCCTACTGAAATAGCCATGGGGAAGGAGGTAGGCAATTAACCTCAGTGACAAAATCCAACTGGGATAACACCCCTATTCTTGGGAGAAGGCCATGAGTGATCTGAAAGCGTTACATCTGATCTGAAAGAACCGCCAGTAGCAGCAGTGATCTCAGAACCATGACTGGGCACTGGCTCACTCTGGATTCAGTAGGTGACACTTTTCCCTTTGAATTACCAGCACCATGTCACTTCCCAAAACACTTGGGCTTTCCCTATATCCTAGCCAAGTACCTGCTTAGCTTATGAGATCTAGCTGGACCACGGCTTAGTGTGGTCTGAGTGCCAGAACATTGCATGGTCGGCTGTCCAAACACCCTCATTAGTCATTCCCTTCCTACTGCTCTGTAAAACCAGTATTTTGAAGTACTTACAGGACTGGAAAGGATGAGAATAAAGGAGCTGTAGAAGAGGACTCACCACTGACACACCTCCTTGTGGCTGGTTGTGGCATAGCGTGCTCTCGGTGTCCCCTGCCAACAGCTAGTCAGGCTCTGTGGTGCACATGCTTCTTCTGGTGACTCAACCCATCCAGCCAGGTCACTTTAAAGTGTCTCCTCTTCCAGGGAAACCAAAAATCCAACAAACAATTGTCCAGCATACTCAACTCTTTGACCCAAGTCCCAGCTTGCTAGTCCTTCCACTCCTGGTTTGCAGGGTCTTTGCATAACCTTTGTTGCCAACCAGGGAACCCAGGTCCTCCAGCCCAGAGACCTTGTTACAAACAGGCAAGGTCTGTCCATTCAGGCTCCCTACTTCCACCTTGAGCTTCTCCCTTGCTGAGCCAGTACATCAGCCCCTTCCTAGGCTCACCACACACCGACATTGCCCCCCAAGCTACCAGAGGTCTCAGGCTTTACCCTTCCTGCAGGGCCTGGCTTGCAGGATTCCCCTGGCATTCTCCAAATCCCCAACCAAAAGTTCAAACTTAAACCACTGCTGTCATTGAAGTGGAGTTCTTCACAAGCCTTCTGCAGTACTCTGCTCCTCAGCTGAACACCAGCACCATCTCCCCAGAGTTTTGGCCCCAGTTTGAGACCCACTACTGGAACTATCTCCCCTCTTACTGCTTTTCCAAGTTCTCTCTCCTGACATCTATAAACCCATTTTCAGACAGCAGGGTCATCTCCAGCTGAACCCTCTCAAGCCTTTTAAGGAAACCTGACTCACTTCCAGGTGGCTCTGCTAATTTACCTACTTGGCACCTCTCTAGTGCTAGCAGGTGCATTAATTGAGCATTCAGACTCCTGCTAACCCTCTCGGTACCAGTGTGGGCTTTACACCCTATCACAGGGGCCCTCACTTAAGGACCTGCTGTCTGGGCCAGATAACGGCAGCCCTTTCTGTGCCTCCGGTTCATTGTCAAGTTACCAAGGCTGAGCGCCTCTAACTGAAGGGGTCTCCCCTCGCAGTGACCCACTTCTATAGTGGGTATGACTCTTTCCCAGCCATAGGCAGTACCAGCTTTCTCATACAAATGCAGCATTGCCCATCTTCCCAGAAGTGACCTTGGGCCACGTAGGCACAAAATAATATTTAGCACTTGTTTTCTTGACCCTCATATACTCCACTTGACTTGTGTTTTGAGCTCTGAATAGTCACACTAGAGGTGTTGAGAATAATGGTATCAGCTGAAGCTTTATTTTTTGGCTCATTCTGGATTAGTCTAATTGTCCATTCTTATTAGATATCAAAAATGGTTAAACTCGTTAAGGTTACTGATCTGTATAAAAGATCTATAGAACAACTATCTTCTTGTCACTGAAAAAAAGATGGTCTTCATTTGCTAGGGCCTTGGGTTCTTTATCCACCAGCCTAAAGTAAGGCTAAATGCTGTCATGCTGCCACCTAGTGACAAGATTTGGAAACTGAATGTAATCAAAGACAACACAGGCACAGTTCAATTCTTGAGTTATGCCGATTTGGTTTGACGTTACTCTGCATTTACACCAGTGCAGCTGAGACCCGAATTTGGTCCTCCACTTCTGTTCTGCACACTGTCAGCCAAAGGCTAGCTCCAAATACTTTTGGACAGCCCAGTTACAGTTATCTAACAAAGAGTAGCAGAGAGCAATAGTTACAGGCCCAGAAGAGAGAGGCTGTTGGCTCAGCATTGAAATAAATTGAATTTTTATTTTTTATTTTGTAATTTGATGTTCTGTCTTTAGCACTCATTTCTGCTGTGTGCCCTCTGTTTACAGTGAATACTGTAATGTTTTCATTTTAAATATATGACACTGTAAATTCACCCTTTATTTACAGATAACTCTCTTCACTGTTCTTAGGAGGAAAAAGAAGTGCATTCGGTACTTACAAGGAGAAGGACCCTGTTCCAGCCCAGTTTCTTCCGATGGAAGTGCTATAGACTCCCCTCCCTCTCCTCTGGATACACTCCAATGCATATCCTCTGCTTTTACTTCAGACAAGCTTGCTACATCTGCTGATTTCGCACACAAAGAACAACGCAATCCTTTCCCCACCTCTATTCATGTCAAAAGCGCTCCATGCTCCTCTGGACTGACCACTCACTGCTCATCCACGCCACATGTGTCAGTAGCGTCCAGCGACTCCTCAAAGTACAGTGTGCCATCAACAGGAACATAGTACCACATTGTACAAGTCAACACTTACTAATGCATGGGGCACTTTGCTTTTACCAAGTGGTTTTGCTGCCCATTGAAATGGACTGGAGGCTCATCCAAATTACCCATCATGCTGTAAAACTGTGTTTTCAAAGTCAAGGGACAGCTGTGTCCTGAGCCCCCAACTGATTCAAAGATGCTGGAATAGTCAACGTTTTTATCTAGAGCAAAGATAGAAAAATGGTGTCTCCCTCCATAAAAAGGGTGAAATGAGGACTCGCCAAAATTAAAAATGCCAATCAGTAAACAAATCTTTCATCCCCACCCTGAGCTTCCTTTTACTGCATCATCTGCTCAAGTAGCTGAAAGTGAAAGCTAACTCCCTGGCTTGTTGCATTAGATGGTAGGTGCTATAAATCTTAAGCATTGGTTTCTGTTTCTTGCATCCCAAACAGCTTTGAATCATAGTCAGTCACAGATCTCTGGCAGCTCTTTCACCATGGAGTTAGGAAAGCCCGTCTCTGTCTGAGAGCTAAATGTTAGGAAGCTAGATTTCACTCTGACGGGCTTATAAGAAAAAAGTGAAATATAGGCAAATATTATTAAACTTCTTGTTCGAGGACAAGAAATTATTGGTTACAGGTAACAGGTCTTTACAGACATGTCAAGTTCTCTTAGCATACAGAATGGCAGACAAACAGTGAGAGCGCTCAAAGCAGAAAAGGAAGCTTGGACTGGCTGCTTGAAGGTCTATCTAGCCAATGTTTCATTGTTATAGAGCTAAAATACAATAGTAACATGTCGGTCAGGTGCAGAGTCCTCCTTGCTGCTCAAGTTCTTCACAGTAAACACTGGAGAATCAGACCCCTTCAATGGAGGACCTTGCAAGGCTCAAAGTAGACCCCATCTGCCATTAAGGCCTTGATCCTACAAGTCCTGGCACAATAGCTGCAGCAGGGTCCATGAAATTATTAAGAATCAGCCCAAGTGTAAATAGAGGCTATATGTAAAGTCAAAGCATGGCTTGCTGCACAGAGCTGATGTAAGTCTCAAGCCCCTGTGCACTCACTGCCTTACTCTTACAAACCCAGGGTAGAGTTAACAGGGGATGTGGGCTTGAGCATGATGCTCATCACATTAATGAGGTGCTTACCTCCACTCTTCCCTTTTCAGCCTCTCCCCCCTTGGAGGCAGGGATTTTGAAGCAGAACACAGTCCCTGCTGCAGGGTTTTGCTCCCCATCCCCTTTAACCTCAGGTGTCACTCTGCAGTGCAAGATCAAGCTCTCGGTGTGGTTATAAGTGAAATGAGCTGGTATACAGCTTCGACTAGCTAGTTACACTGTAGATTTTACAATGCAAATGATTTCCTCTCTGCTCCCTTTCCCATCTAGTGGCTGTCAAACATTAATACAGTCTCTCTCTCGCTCAAGTGTCTAGGGATTTCTGATATTTATATTTTGAGCCTGGTAAACAAAAAACCTTTAGGGGCCAGATTCGGATCTCAGCTCCACTGATGTAAATCCAGAGTTATTCCACAAAAGTAACTGGCATGACTCTAGATTTACACCATTGTAATTAAGATCAGAATCCAGACCCTTGTGGGTTTTTTCCTGCTTTATAAAAAAACCTATTCTAGAGCAGTGATTCTCAAACTTTCGTACTGGTGACCCCTTTCACATCACAAGCCTCGGAGTGTGATCCCCCTTATAAATTAAAAACTTTTTAAATATATTTAACACCATTATAAATACTGGAGGCAAAGTGGGGTTTTGGGTGGAGGCTGACAGCTCATGACCCCCCCCCCCCCATAATAACCTCATAGGCCCCAGAGGGCTCCCAACCCCCAGTTTGAGAACCCCTGTTATAGAGTGAAGAGAAAAGTACCATAAAACATGGGGGGGGGGGGAGGAGAGGAGGGAAGAGAAGAGGAGGAGAGACTTTTTTAATTATACAGGATAGGATTTAGAATACTGAGTACAAACTTAAACTAGTAGTATATAGATAGGCTTGCAAGAAATTTAAAAGGACCTTTCAGACAAACTATTTTTGTATTTTTTTCTTAAGGCAACAAAAACTTTTTTTTACATATGTTTATTCCAACTCATGAATAGGTTTCTATATCAGAGACTGAAGATCAGAAAGCTGCTTATAATGTAGAGCTCTATAGTGATTGGTTCCCTCCACCCCATTTAGTTCCTGTTGCTTCAAGCTGCTGTAGATTTTTTGGGGGGGGGAGGAGAGGGGACCATGCAAATTCTTTACAAGAAAATCTAAAGTGGTTGCTTTATTAATCTCCATTCTCTGTACAACTCTAACCTCCATTAGTACTAATGGAAGTTACTCTAAAAGAGCTTATTTAACCCTCAGACCACTGGCATTGTCTAAACTGCCACACACATATAAATAAAAGCATATTCTGACAGTCACCACAGCGTTAATGGTGTAGCACTGGTTCAATATTTGAACTAGTAGCATTTGAATGATTTCCAACCAATGTGGAAGACAGCATGGCCAAGTGGTTAAAGCTGAGGTAGGTGTCTATTTGCAGCTTAACCACTGACTGACCTTACCCAAGTCTCCTCACCACTCTGTGCCTCAGTTTCCCCATTTGTAAAATGAGAATGCTAATATTTTTTTCAAGCACCTTGAGATTCTCAGATGTAAGGTGCTGTGGACGTGACAAGTAGTAGTAATAATATTAAAACCACAATACATGGTTCAGCTATAGCATGGATTAGTGGTTGGATAGGTTAGTCAAAAAAAATTGGGTGTGACAAGTGAAACTTGCACCTACAATAGTTGTGCAAAACAAATGTAACCTACTCCCTCAGCAGACACGAGAGGCGAGTACAAGTGGACAAACAGAGGTGGCTAGCTAACAGCCCAGGATGCTATTGGGGAAAGTCCTGCTGTATGTAACGAGCACCCTTTGACCAAGGGCCAAACTCAATGCTGGAGTAAACAGACATCACTACCATTGACTTCAGCATTCAGTGGAAGTTGCACCCACTTAGTCTAATGCTAATTGGGACCCCAGAAGTGCATGGCAGCATCTGGCATAGCACAGGGATGCACTAAATTGGGAAGGGCTGCCTGATATCAGTCTACTCTTAGTTGATTTCCATTTCCCACTGTTGCAGGAGCTGCTTGGTGGCACTCTGGCTAACACCCCCTATTCCTCCTACAGCTTTTCCTCTTCCCCCAAAGTAGGCAAGTGATGTTTGCATAGTTCTGGAAGCAGGATTAGATCCCTTTGCAACTTACACCCATGTTCTGACTGATGTACACTATCACTAAACGTGGCCCTTAACCTCTAGCCTTCTTCTGACTTTAAAGCAAAGCAAATTATATTTTGCATAGATGTACACACTCAGCTTTTGACCCTATCCTCTGCTCTCAGACAGCAGCGTGGAGGGCTGTAACTCCAACTTACACTGGTGTGTGTAACAGAGCAGACTTGGTTTATTATTCGAAACATGCAAGGAGACCTTGAAGCTGCCCATTCCAAGGAAAAATATTGAGTAAATGTTATCACCTTTTACAACATGCCACAGGAAGCCAAAACACAGATCCTAAGTTTTTTAAATACCAAAAAAAAAAAAAAATTAAAAAAAAAGTCTTTAGCTATGCTATAGGAAGTTTTACTTTTTTAAAAAAAGAAAACCTTGCCTGTAAATTTTTACTGCAGCAAGATTTAGTTCTCATATGACAATTTCAATTTTTTTTAAATTACCCATTTGATTTCCTGTTTGAATGTAGAAGTCACAGAAATACCACTTCATTAAGTCAAGTAAAACCACTGTATGTATGTAGCACGGATAAGTGTTTTGCAGCTGTACTTTCATTTGTCCAATAACTATCCACCATATACTGTAATTTTTTTTTTACTTCACTGAGTTTGTATTTTTTGGCTTTTATGTTCAAAATATGTTTATAAATAAAGAAGCGTGCCAGCCTGGCCCTTCAAAAAGGGCCACTGGAGGTTATAATCCTATAAAATCATATGATATGATCTCATTTCTTACTATTTTAAAGATTCCTGTGTTTCCTCCCCACCTGTAGGCAGCAGGGCTTTTTAGACTATTGCATGTAGCTAACTGAGTATATGAATGACAAAGAAATCTGCTGCTTCAGCTAGTTGCATTCTCCATATCACCAATCCTCTTTTCCATGCACAAGGGCCTAGTTCAGTCACCCTTTGGACTGGCTCAGCTAACAGCTGTATCTGTTACTAAACATGTCAAGGGGAAAAAGCCAAACAGAAAAGAACACGAGCACAGCTCAGAGGGGACGGAAGCAGCCTCATTTCTTTAAGCATTTTGAAAATGAATGTAGTGCTGATAAAAGATGCCCCTTTATTCACATCACTGACAGAAGCCTGGGCTACCGCCTCCTGTATTCTACTCAACACATGCTATGTCCCAATAACCTAGAACTACCACCTTCATATGTGAGGGGAGCTCCTGCTCCACCTCCTTACACAGCTGACTGATCTGAGCAGTCCAGTATGTCACTGTAGTCCCATATCCTCCCCCCTGCAACAGTCAAAAACCTAGATGCTTTTGAGAAAGGCATAAGAATCCTGCAATAGGCAGCTATAAAATATGCACTATCCCTACCCACTCCCCTGGATCTCATCCTGCTCTCTAGTAGACTGGCTTTAGCTCTCAAACATGAGCCTTAGTCTTTCTTCCAAAGCTTTCCCCCTTCATTAGTTAGGACAACCCTGGTTGTTCTTGATATCCATAGAAACCGCCTATCCCTTTTTGACTCTGGTTAAGTTCACCCTACCTTATCTGCTGAAAGTAAGACAACTAATATTTCACAGGCTCCTACTGCCCTTGGCTGGTTTTGAACTGGCACCGCAGAAGCTGAAGCCTGTAGTCCTGTAATAACTCCTGAGCCAATCAGTTCCCCAGAGACACATTTCTAATGCACACTTATAAAGGAAGATGTGTAAAGGCTAAAGGATGAGCTGTTGGATTTAAATCTGGTTAAAACTGGAAGAGTTGAGAGATTAGATTACAGTATCTGATTAGCAACAGCTGATTAGCTGAAAGTTTGGGGGCAGGGGAACCACTAATCCAAAACTACCTTGACTTGTGCTGGGGGTGGGATGGGCAGGGTTCTTTTCTCCAGCTCACCCAAACAGGAACACAGTAGGATACAGAGCAAGTGCTTTTTGGGCAGTAGATTAAGGCCCCGGCTAAAGCATGAAGAGTTGCTCCCCTAAACAGAGGCATAATCCGCTATTTTGATGGAGCAGCCCCACCCCCGCACTTCTAGTTTTCAGAATTAGCGTAAGGAGTACCAGGGAGCATACTTCCTACCTTAGTCCCTTTAACTAGGCCTGTTCTCCAAAGACCTCCACACAGCACTTATCACATTGCTTCTCCCTTCACACACAGCTCAGAGGCACAAAGACAAAGTTTTGCCTATGCTCATCTCCCCAGCAGAGTGGTCCTTAGCACACAGATTTCTATTGACAGTGCCTCAAATCAAGGGCACCCATAAACTCCCCTCTGTAGCTTTGCTATTTGAACTCACTTAAGGCAACAAGTAGCATTTTAAGAGGGCATGTTCTGCTTTGAAGAAAAAAATTTAAAAAATCACACTACTTTCCCCAAACTTTGGTACAAGCACAGCCAGAAGTCATTTTAGAGCAAGCTACTCCACATCTACTTACGAGCTGGAGATTCGTAGGTAACAGCCTCAAAACCAGTCTTGAATGCCTGCAACTGTTCCCGGAATGGCATGGGTAACACTATTTCGTGGGGTAGAAATGGTGCTGCGCTTCTCCTTGGCTCAGTAAGTGCTGACGTTATCACAGCCCTCCAGCACTATGCTATGATTTTTTATTTATTCTTTAAAACACTAGACTAGTTAGAATATCAGCTCATTGCTCCAAATGGCATTTTAGACTAGAGAGTGTTATTCTGAGGTCACAAGAATCCTGCAAATGAATGAACATCTTGGATTATCAAACCATCCATTGAAGATCAGCAATTCTCGCACCAGAGGAGACACCGCTTCTCAGGTGCATTACCTACAGTTAGGGCAATTCAATACATATTCTTTAGTCTACCCCCCCCCACACACTTTTCCCCTTGTGCCATGTGGCACTACACTTCTGCCTCCTCCCCAGCCTAAACTCTGGCACAGTCCTCACTTTATGGTACAGCTGAGCATTGATACCCGCCAAGCCTAGGTCAGGATGTACTGGCAGATAGCAAGAGTGCAGCTGAGCTGCATATAGGTTTGCCTCTCATCTTCTAACGATGCCTTATGACATGGGAAGGGAACATTTAACGAGAGGAGAGGTGAACTGCTCCGGATTTGTAGGACTGCAGTTTCTCTTCCACCCACTAAAAAGAAGAATCAGTTTGAAGTTGGGTATATCGCATCACTTTTTGTGGTGGCCAACCCTTGTCTCAGGGGATAAACTTGCTGAGTGTAAGCCCTTTGTTGCTGAATGCAACATAAAACAAAGCCTAAAAACAAGTTCATCTTGATACCTGTGTTAAGGAAAGAATTGAACATCTAAGGATCCAGGACCTTGCTTTAATATTAGTCTTCGAAACAGGATTAACTTACTCCACTAACCATAGCACTGGGTCTCATTTTCTTTCCTAAAGAGTATACTGTTTCCTACAGAAGATTTTTCGTGTTAACATGTCTAAGATTAACTGCATTGCTTGCATAGAAGAGGCCCCATGCGTCATCAAGAGCATTTATTTTTGGTAGCATTAGGATACTCCAATGATGCTACCATTAAACTGAACCGAGGACCCATTATCCAGCAACCCCTCTTGAGATGCTTTGGCAGGCTGGAGGAAGCCAGTTAAGGGATGGATGGAGAGCAAGTTTGCTTGGGTGCTACAGCAGTGGCTCGCCAACTTTTCATGCTGTTGACCATCTCTTAATAGCTATCCCCAACTCTCCATTGTTTGTCACTCAGTTCCATGGACTGTAGTCGGAGAAACTTTGTATAGTGCAAACTGCCAGTCAGTCAACACAGAGTCAGATGTTAAAATGTTCTCTACATAGATTGTTTACGCAGCAGCTACATGGAAGTTTACCAGCAACTTCAAGTTTTAATGTTTAGCAAGACGTGTGCTATTCACTGACCGTTCTAGAGTCAAGTTGCTCGTTAAATTAACTAGATTTTTCTAACACCATGGTCATTACCTTTAACACCACTTAGTGCAACACCATGACCTTTAAAATGAAGATAAGTATATTTATTAAGGTTAATTCTAGTCTAATGTTTATACAGAAAATGGAATGCAATAAGCTAAGATCACACCTCAAATGTTTAGTACACATCCATCTCCTTCTCCCTATAAGGGAACTGTAAAAGTCAGAAAACCAGTTACTGTTTAACTAGTTGCAAGTGGCTTTGTCCAAAAGAAGTCACACTAGATACAGCATTAGCTTTGTTTTGTATGCAATAATGAAGAATCTACAAGCTGTGATTGTGTACAGTACATAGGTGAAATATTTCTTGCAGACACATGAAGCCAAGCTACATCACAAGCGGGTTTAGAATTGCCTAAAGCCAGCTACTAATGACATGCTGGATCAGTAAGTTTAACTTTGGTAAAGTCAGTCATTTTTGGTCAAACTGGGAATTAGCTTTTCCTATTAAAATTCATAACTCTCCTGTGCCTACAGCAGTTCAGATTTTGCTTTGTACCAGCTAGAGGCAGGTCTTAAGATACATGGCTAAAAAGAGTTTCAGGTTAACTGTAACTAGCTTACCCAGTTTTTGGGAAACCCACATTTGTGCCACATTATCTTTTGCAGGCAAAACTGAAACAGGGTTAGAAAGTACTAGCCACTGAAGAGATTTTGTAATTTCTAAGTATTTGCCTGTGACCAACTAAGAACTGTGTCAAGTACTAACTTACTCCAAGGGTAATTATCCTTCTAAATATGAAGTTTGGAGGAAACTCAACTCTTCACTCAGCCTGGTTCCCCAAGAAACCCTTTGTTCTTTGAATAAAAATATGCTTTGTTAATTCTATTTCAGAAAACATTTGCAAGTGGTTTTATTTACAGTGGAGTTTAAATGCTTATCTAAATTCTGACATCAAGAGAACATTGTAACTGGATATGGACAGTTAAGAGTAATGAACAGGATGGCCTGAAGTGCTATTTCCATACAGAATCCACGCTTAGTTCAGTTTTATTCTTTGCAGGGTAAAGTAAAAAGACATCTGATTACACTGGTAAAAACTCAACCATAGGATTTAAATCTGTACTCAAAAAAAACACTACACATGCAAAGGGAACAATATCCTGCTAATACAACTTCATTTGCTGCTGCATTTGTCTAATATTAACAATTATAAACAGAGCAGTGCAACTAGTATTTGGAACGATCCTTACAGTGTTAGAGTGTCAGGCACAAAACTTCACTTCTCTTCACACCACTGGTTTTCTTTGCGTACCTTAAACAAGATAAAGCTTTAATTAGATGCAGTGCTACACACATGCTATGAACTTCTAAAAACTAATTAGACAAAAACAGTCGCAGTGGCATCCTGGATTATGTTCCTTTCCTGTAAAATAGGGCAACACTGGAAGAAATGCTGAATTTTTACTTGGATGGTTGAAACTAATTTTTGTAAAATATTTACCATTGCAGATTGAGAAGTTACTGAAGATTATATGCATCTTTCAACTACTTCCTAAGAAGCTATTCCTGAGTAGAACATGCAGGCTAATTAACTGGTCATCTTACTATACATCAGCAGCTGGCTGCTGACACATCTCTGTGACCTGTGGGGAAGGAGGGCAGCGGATCACTGTACACTGCCTGCGTCCACAAGCACTGCCCCTGCAGCTCCCATCGGCCAGCTCCTGCAGGGACAGTGCTGGGGGTGGGGGCAGCACACAGAGCTGCCTTCCCCCCACCCCAGGGGCCAGAGACATGCCAGAAGCCAGCTGCTTCCGAGAGCAGTGTGGGGCCACGGCAGGCAGACCAGCCGGCTGCCTGCATGAGCCCCTTAGCGACCCAGAGATTGCAGTCGACTGGCAGAGGCTCCACGGATTGGTGACCACTGCTATACATGATTTAGGAAGAGCTGAAGTGCATTGACTTCACACTCAAGTTCTTCACACACTGTTCAATGATGTTTGCAGCTTCTATAGTACTCTGCTTAAAAATGGTTGTTGAATGATCATTTTAAGGTAGACCATAAATCACAGCTTGTTTTATTTAACTCTTTGAAAGGCCTTATTAGGGAAATTCTGAGCAGCTTGAATCTTTGTAGGTGGGTGCCCCAACACACCTTCAGCTTTACTGTTGAGGCTTTTGAAAGGGCAACAAAGGACTATTTATGGCAACCCAGAATATCCTATTACTGGTTTAGCTTCAGTGATTTACTTAGGGTTTGTCTACTCTATGGAGGCTACAGCACCATAGCTGTGCCACTGTAACCCCACAGTGCAGACATACTACAGCGATAGTACAGTGACAGAAAAAAACCCTTCTAACTCCATCACTCTGAGTGGCAGCAGCGAGGTTAAGGGAAGTGTTCCCTCAACCTAGCTGCAGCTAACACCAGGGTTTAGGTCAGCAGAGCTACCTTACTCCAGCTATGTTACTCAGGGGATGGGGATGGGAAATCCCCCCCCCCCCCGAGTGATATAGGTCAATCTACATTTTAAGCGTAAATCTGACAGTCAAAAAAGTTGAGCAAGTCTGACACGGCGATATTAATTCACTGGTGAAAAGTGAACATGAACATTAACTTGTAACGGTATGTCTACACAGGGATAAGAAACCTGCAGCACAGCCACAGCTGGCCTAGGTCAGCTAACTTGGGCTTGCAGGGTTCTGGTTGTGGGGCTAAAAACTGCTATGTAGATGCGCAGGCTGGAGCCTGAGCTCTGGGACTCCCCACCCTCCCAAGGTCCCAGAGCTTGGGCTCCAGCCTGAGCTCAACCCTCTACTCAGTGATTTGTCAGCTCCGGAGCCCTAGCCCCAAAAGCCTAGTCTGCTGATCTGGGCCAGCCACAGGGTGTGTCTACACAGGGATAAACTTAAGTGGCAAGTTAATTGGGACACCAATTCTAGCACAATTGCTTTACACTTTATAACATTTGGACCAAAAATCCTAGTTTTACCTGGGAAGTCTGTGGGTTGAAACACATATAGCTATAACATTAGTGTGGCTACTTCAATGTATAAGCAACCCAGAATTTAATGAAACCCAGACTATGGAGTACCTGTGCTTCTTCCTCTTCAGTGAAGTCATTCTTGATATTGAAGGTCTTGCGAATTTCTTCTGGAGTTTTCCCCTTAATCATATTTGCAACAGTCTTGCATGTGACATCAAGCAAACCTTTAATGTCTAAGTAATTTGCAGCCTGCAAAAAGTCACCAGATTTAAAGTCAGTGTTCTGCCTCTGGATGTACAACCTCAAACCAAATACAGGCTACTTTCATTTTATGATAAACGTATTACTTTAGTACCTCATTACAGCAAGCATTTAAGTATATTGGACAGGGCAGTCCTAGTTGAACGGTTCACACAGTTCTAAGCAAACTTAAAATTTGAGACATTCCTGTTAGAAAAGGCTTATAGAAGCCTATGAACACGGAGGTCTTCGGGGCAGCCAGTTGGCTATCCAAGTAATACAGACATTGCCTGTACTAAGTGCACACCAACTTACATACCATTAGGGTCAAGGGGAACTAGGCCTCAAAACATTAAGACTGAATTCTGAAGTTAGAAGTGGGTTCAGGCTGCTCAACAGAATCTAATACACAATCCTATTCCAAATGAAGGAAGCTACCGTGTCTGCGACAAACTTGACTCAGAAGACCCAATTCTGAACTTGAGTGCAAAGCTAAACATCAAATTTGTACTTGGGTCTGCAAGTGTAGATTGGGCTGCTTAGTATTAGGTAAGCATTTGAAGAATGTCCACAACACTTATCTTGAATGATTTTACTATGAACTGGGAAAAGTCAGACCAATTCCACCACTTCTAGGTACACAGCCAAGATAAAGTTCAGAAGTCTAGAGAATGTCTGAAGAGAGCATCTAATGGAACATGAACACCCACCAGGATAAGTTCAAAAAGTGTTCCTTGGTCTACTTTCAGGAATTCTTGGTCCCACACAGGGATGTCATCTGTTCGTTTTTCCTTGTTCTCATCATCCTCAGGGGGAGGTGGATCATCCTTGTGGTGGGTGCACCATTGGATCACCTGATATTAAGACATTCGAATCAATATATAAAAAAAAAACCCACACACACTGTCCTTAAGCATTTTCATCAGCTCTGTTTAGACTGACTTCAGATTACAGGAACAGTTACTTTCCCAAAACTGCAAAAAAGCCACAAAATCTTGGACACAATGTGCTGTGTCAGTGCTATTTGTGCCAGATAGTAAGACATGTACAGACCCAACAGTCTTAAATACAAGACCCTGGAATTTCAAAGCCTTTTAAAATCCTGTTGAGTGCGCCTGGGTAATGAGAGTCAGACATTTTGGTTCTCGCGATTTCCCAGAAGGTATTTGAGCAGATTTACATTTGCATTAGTGCCCTGTCTAATCAAACACAGCATTAACATTAAGAGCACAGTTCTAACACAAAAGGGTTTAAGTATGACCTTCTCCATACAGTTGAGAAATGCAGATTAGTTTGCTTAACAAGAAAACCACCACCTATTGGCAGACAGCATGGTCAGGCATTAGTGCTACTCTGTGTGAAAGATTATGCATTTGTATTAGGGAGAAAACAAGTAGTTAATCTACTAATATTACATTTTTTATTTAATCTGAATTTTGACTAGTGAAGTGTTACCTAAGCACCGCACAAGGAATATAAGAGCAGGCAACCCCTAACCTCCTTTTGCACTCTGGCTAGGAGTTTATAACACACTGTCCTAGCCTCACTAGTCAAACGCGGCTTATTATAGAACTAACCCAATTCATTTCAAACATTGAAATTGGTTCAGACTCTTCCAACACAATGCAGACAGAGTCCCTCAAAGAGACCTGACCTGCAAATTTGTTCCTCTTTTCATTTCACCTAGTAACAACAGATTCCAACCAGTGCATTTAATGATCTGAACGTGAGCCTCCCCATCTTTCGTTTCAATTTGGTGTGCTCAAGTGAGTCCTCAGATAACACCAGCTGTAGACTTCTTGTGGAGAACCTCAGGACAAGAACAATGAGGGAGTGGATGGCGAGTTTGGTGCACAGCATAGTAGGTCTGGCAACAGCTATTACCACTGCTACTGGCCCCTCACTCTGAGCATTAATATGAAAAGATTTGTTTTATCTGTATGATTTACAGGAAAAATCTCATCTAGAAATTTAAAACTGCAGTTCAACAAATCCTGCTTTTGACTGAAACAGTTCTAAAAAAATGTAACTGGTACACAAGAAAGTTTGTGTTTAAATCTAGTATTTCCAGTTCTCATTAAGTGATGGCTCAGTCTACACATTTTTGTAGTTCAAAGCTACTAACAGCACCTTGGTAGCATCTTACCTTTTTTAATATAGCTGCATTAACATTCGGAAGAGGAACTGGGTCATCATCTCCTTCATCATCCATTCCCAGATCTAAGAATGGAAAGAAAATTTAGATGCTGTAACTTGCCATTCACTCATTTTTCTGAAATTCAGATGGCTTCATCAATCCACAACTACAGATATAATTCTGATACAGAATGTTGCTAATCCACTCAATTTGTATTCAGATTATGGTTCTACTGCTAAAGTAGGAAGTTAAGCATTCTTAGACAAGGCTTCATAATACCACGGCTGCATCACTTTTACATGCTATGTAACAGAAGCTCATCATACCCAAGTAGCTAATATTTTTACTTATGTATGTTTCCTTATTCACAAGGCTATTAAATTGCCATTAGATGTTCTTTTCATCCCTATTTCACTGTAATCCCACTATTAACAGTGTTGGATAATTGGAAGGAAAACTTTCGCCACTACCAGCTTTTAGGTCCCAAATTTGCTATAAGCATTCCAAAAAAGAATTCCCTTTGAATCTATTAAATGAGATCTTAATGAACTACAAACTATACTTTGTCCTCTCTGCAGGATCAGTTAATACTGTAGCCATAGAGATTCTGGGTATTTGGCTTACAAGGCACTGTATATTGAAACATAAAAGCCATATTAGTTTCCAGAGACAAGGTGGGTAAAGATATTACCTCACCCACCTTGTGTCTCAAATATTCTGGGACTGATACAGCTACAACACTGTATACAACAGTTAATTTCCACTATTTGAGGCAATGACAAATCACTTGACCACATTAAGAAAAATTCTTTAGGGAATGTGGTAAAACCAATAACCACTGTTTGAAAAAATTCAGAATACACTTGAGACATGTGTTAAACACATTTATGCTCTACTGAGTCATCAAATTCAGAATTAAGTGACTAACAGCATCATGTAGAGAATATTGAAAGCACACTGCAATTCACAATGTAGACTTTAATCCATACCTGGATTGAACTACACAGGATAAATACCACATTAAAGTAATTGCCCTGATTAAAATGATGCACCATACCATTTTACTGCAAAGCATGATATCAGAATTGGTATGTTATCTTAATTTGAGTGCCCTGTATAAGGGTATGCAGCAATGTAAAGTGATGCATAAAATTATCTATGCATTTGATGAATAACTGAGCTGCATCATCCAAATACATTAAGAAATTAACTTAGTTAGAATACACCACTGTTGCACCTGCACCACCACCTTCTCCTCAAAGCAAGCCTACACACAGTGGCTAACATGCCAATGTCCTACCTACACTAGCACTCCACAATTACCACTATTGGGAGATTTTAAACAGAAATGTTTCTGTTATCCAAGTCTACTTGCAGTAATGAGTTATAACAGGTATTGTGTATTTCACAGATGATCATTTTATTGGAAACTTCAAATATACTTCATTGAATGCAGTGACATATATAGGTGCAGCGAGAGAAGCTAGTTGTCAAAGTGTTGGACTGTGGAATGAAGAATTTAAACACTCCAAGGAAGAGAGCAGATATGTCCTGGCTGAAGCCTCTAGCACCCCCTAACTAGGAAAGGCTGCCTCCTGCTTTCTTGGGGTAGGTCTACACTTACCTCCAGGTCCGGAGGTAAGCAATTGATCTTCTGGGATCGATTTATCGCATCTTGTCTAGACGCAATAAATTGATCCCGGAAGTGCTCACTGTCGACGCCGATACTCCAGTTCGACGAAAGGAGTACGTGGCATCGACGGGGGGAGCCTGCCTGCCGCGTCTGGACCCGCGGTACGTTTGAACTAAGGTAGTTCGAATTCAGCTACGTTAATAACGTAGCTGAATTTGCGTACCTTAGTTCGAAATGGGGGGTTAGTGTGGACCAGGCCTCGGTGTCAAAACCCTATCTGTCCCACCATCCCCCTTTCAACCCTCCAGTTTCTCCTCCTGTTCCCCCTCTGGAGAGAATTCTGCATTATCAGCATATGAATCTGCAGCAAAGATGTCTGGGAGCAATAGTGAGTGTTTTATTGGCACAAGAGATTCTAAAGCAGTAAGAGGCAGTGCCATGTAATTCCAGAGTTCCCAATACATGGTTTGTCTAGTGTGCTACTTCTGATTTTCAATGTAAACCAAAAGCCACTGATAACATTGAAGAGTTTAACAATTTTCTGAACTGTAAAAGTGGCAAGATCCCTTTGGATGGGCTTACCAAGCAATTGCATTCTCTGCCACCTGCTCAGAGAACTTTTATAACTTCCTGCTCATGTTTTCCAAATTGTTTATTGGTCACACAGAGCAGCATCACACTAAGCAGCTTTTGGTGGTATTACAAGGTGGAAATGACAAACAGTAAAAAATACAAAAAAATACAATTTTAAATGTCCATAGTATTTTATCCGTCTCTCTCATTGCTAAAAACGATTTCTACTTGAGGGTATGCAGTCTGTTCAGCTAGATCTCTAAAAGTCATTTCTAGAAGTTAAGGCACTAACGTATTCATTTCTAATGTTTGGGATTTTGCGTGTAAGAGCACAGACAGGCATCCCTATTGAGAAGGATTAGGCATAGGTTTGCTATACATACAGACCATCTGGTAGACTTGCACAGATGTTTGTTTGCAATTTGTGTCAGTGGGAGATCAGAGCTAAGTATTATCCTGAATAATTTAACTGCTTTCACAAATGAGAGACAAAGGTTTCCGCTTTAATTTTCCATGTATTGAGACTTTCTGAAGTCTCATCCAGTGCTCCAACATATGAAGGCGAGATCCATTGTATTTGGAGCTGACCAAGCCATCCGGTCTGTCCATCTTTGCAGTATCTACTATAGTTTAACATATTAAAACAGTAAGCTAAGGCTGCATGCAAATGAAGGTAGGTGGCTTGTGTTTTTATGAACCTCCTTTCTTGAAAAGTGTTGGAACTACACAAGACTAGAATATTCAGGGGACATAAGCATTTTAAAGGGCTTTTGCCTAAGAGTCCGTATAACCTAGACTAGAACTGCTGTTAAACGTCAATATATTTGTAACTTTTGGTTCTGTTCCTACGACTCCACATGGGAATGCCAGCTTTCCTTATACCCCTAACAGGCAATATCTAGATGGCACTTTTAAGTGCCTGCCTCAGCCATCTGCAGGGTGGATCAAAAAAAAAAAAACACCACCCAATTTTTTTATTTAAATCCCCCCCGCCCAAAAGCATTTTATCAAAATCTGATCTAAAGAGTTTTAATTAGGATACATTATAGCTTAAAGCTCTCTCATCATGGAATCGGGATTATAAATTCTAATTCTATAGTATTCATGTAATGTTTAAGAAAAGTTTTGTAAATGAGTTACAATAGTTCATGGATTAGGGACCCAATCTTGTGGGGTTCCAGGGGCTTCTGTATAGATTATTTAGCTTAATCTTTCTTAGGGTGACCAGACAGCAAGTGTGAAAAATGGGGGGGGGGGTAATAGGAGCCTATATAAGAAAAAGACCCAAAAATCAGGACTGTCCCTATAAAAATCAGGACATCTGGTCACCCTAATCTTTATATCTACCCTATTGGATTCAGTGCTCAGTCTAGAAGATACCATCAGAGCAGCTTAGTTTTGCAGTTCTCAAACTGCGGATTTGTGTCTCCAGAAACAACATTCTTGTTAAAAGCAAAAATGTTTATTTATATATAAATAATATAAATAAAAGGTGAGAAACAGACCTCAACCCTGTTGTCCCTCTGCAAATTTATGTACACAGAGTCAATCCCTTACCTCTCTCTAAAAGTGCAAAGTTTCAAAAAGTTCAATGAACGATTGTTAGGGGCGGAATAGATCTGGACAAGGAGAAGAAGTCTGGAGATAAATGTGAGAAGGGAGGGACAGGCAGTAGAAACAAAAGTGAAACTGTTTGGGCAGTATATTCCAGAAGTCTTAAGGTCTTTCTGAGTATAGCATTCATTGATTTGAGATCTACCATACCATTCTCTCACTAGAAGGGAAATACTGTAATGGCAGCAGGCTGTAAAAGAGACCCAGTTTGGGAATAAGAACCATTCAAGAAATACGTTTGCTGATGATGTTTTAAAGACAGTCACACCAGCGAACTGGTGGAAGTCACTTAAACACTTGGATTCAGAGACTGTTGAAGTGATAATCTCACTTTTAACAGCAGTAGCTTCGTCTGCTGGTGTAGAAAGACTATTTTCTTCCTTTGGATTAATTCATTCCAAATTGAGAAATCATTTGGGACCTAAAAAGCAGGAATGCTTGTTTTTCTTTTCCAGATTATGAACAAACAGGAAAATGAAGGTAAAGATGACGGAGTTAGCTGCAGAAGCCAATATTTTAAATTTCTCAGGTTTTTATTTTCATTTAACTATTTTAGTTAAGCCAACAAACCTGATTTTAAAAAAAACTTTTTAAATTCAAAGTTCATGTTTTGTTAAAATATTATGTTTGCTGTTGAAGAAAAAAATCCAGAACACATAACATTGTTTTAGTTAACTAAAACAATTTAAACGTCTGTCTAGTGATGTTCTCCTCCTATTACAGCATGGCAAGAAAATCCTCCAAATATTAATGATTAACCTGTTGAATTGGAGATATTTATGAAGTCATTGGGAGGGGAACTATCTGCTTCACTTATCTTCGGTAAATGAAATAACCAAACAATCATTTTCTGTTATAGCTGTAAAAACTAATTTGAAAAAAGTTTTCAAAATAAATCACTTTAAAAAAAGGATAGTGTGTACCTTCTAAAAATGAAACCTGCATCTATCTCTGAGTTGTGAAGAATATGCATTAAGGTTATACCGACCAACAAGAACGCACTTTTATGCGGAAATCATGTTTAAATCAAGACTTCCTGACTAGTGATTTAAATCAAATACACCCTTACCATGGCCGCCTCAGGTGCCAGACTGGGGGGTGGGGGGGAGGAGCGGGCACCACTAGGACCCAGAGTGTAGAAAATTGTGTCTGCTGCTGGCACATATATATGCTCTCTGCTCTAGATGCACAGAGGTGGTGGAGTGCTGTGCTGGAGGAAGGAGGGCACAAGAGACAGGCAGGAGAAGAGGTGAGAACACCAAAGCAGCAGCAGCTGCAGGGAGAGAGGAGATGCTGCCTCTTATGTATCTCTCTAGCACCCCCAGGAGCCTGGACTGATTAACACCAGCTTCTCAGGGAGCTTCCTGTTTCCTGCTGCTTCCCTGAACCCACCTGAGGAGAACAGGCAGTCAGCTGTAGGAGGAGGAGCCAGTTAGGCCCTTAAGACACTGATATCTTCCATCACTCAGGCCCTGTTACCAGCCTGCTTATTTGTCCCCTTCAACTGAGTGTTGAGAGCCACTACAGCTAGCACAGAACAGCAGTCATGGGTGAAAGAAGAAAACGCCTCTGGGGCAGCATTCAGAAAAAGAAAGCAAAGGAAGCTTTTCTATCTAAACAGGAAGGAGCTCTCCTGAGATGTATAGACAAATGTTCATGGTGAGCCTTCTGGCCCCAGTGAGGATGTGAATGGTGAGGCTTGATCTTCCAGTTAGTCAGAGTGCAGGTGTCCTGGCAGCTACTGCAGCATCCATATCTCCATCTCAAATGGATGTAACCATACACTTTTTTCTTCGGGAATGTGCAAGTCAGAGAAGAGTGTGGTGAAGGCGCAAGAAACGGCTGCTGCTGAGTTTAGTTCATGAAGTCTAGAAGATACAGGACTGTGGACCCACTTGAGTAGTAGCCTGAGGGACTTCCTTGTACTGCATGGGCCACAGCAAGTGAAAAAACTTCATGTTTCCAAAGACAATGAAAATAGAAGTTTCCAATACATTACTGGCATGAAATCCCCAATGGTGACAAAAGTGGAGAGGCCATGGCTTATGTACTCAAAAACCCAGAATGCTGCATACTGTTTTTGTTGCAAACTCTTCCAGTCTAATGTTCCAGCCACATGGGTTCCACAGGAACAAAGGACTGGAAAAATCTGGCATGCCATGAGAAGGCAGCAAATCAGAGAGCATTCCATAGGTGGAAAGAGCTTGAGAAACGAGACTAAGGTTAAAGGCCACCACAGATGATCAGCATCAAGAGAAGATTGCATCAGAGTCTCTTTACTGACAAAATGTTCTCACAATGGCAATGAGCCTTTTCAGAATGCTTGTTACCCAAAACCTAGCACTGCATGGCACTTCAGATCAGCTGTATGTGCCAAACAATGGAAGCTTCCTTAAAATTGTGGAGCTGATGGCTGAGTTTGATGCTGTACTTCAGGAGCATCTAAGCAGAGTCACCAACAAAAATGTACACAGCAAGATTACTGTTATTCTGGACTGCACACCTGACATCAGCCATACAGAACAAATGACTTTAATGGTGCGTTTGGTAACAGAACCTAGTGAAAATGTCCCCGCAATGGTGACTGTCAAAGAGCATTTTCTAGAATTTATTGACACATTTATTGATACTACAGGAGCTGGTATGACAAGTGTGCTTCTTAGAAAGCTGGAAGATATGGGAATTGTGATAGCAGACATGAGAGGTCAGGGCTACGATAATGGTGCCAACGTGAGAGGAAAACAGAGGAGTACAGACATGGATCCGAGAGTTAAACCCTTGAGCTTTTTTTGTCCCATGCAGTTCTCATTCAGTGAGCTTGGTGGTCAGTGAATCAGCATCAGCTTCTAGTGAGGCTGCTGAATTTTTTAATTTATTGCAAAGCATCTATGTATGTTTCCCTGCATCAACTCATTGATGGTAAATTTTGAAGCAACATCTGGGAACATCCTCTGACACTGAAACCACTGAGTGCCACACGATGGGAAAGTCAAGTGGAGGCGATAAAGCCTATCAAACACCAAATTGGGAAGATAGATGATGCCATAGTTGCCATTATGGAGGATAGTGCTATGACAGGAACTGTTCGTGGGAGAACTGTGGCAGAGGGAAATGGAATCACCAGAAACATACATAGCTTCAAATTTCTGTGTGGCTTAGTGTTGTGGCATGACATACTGTTTGAAATAAATGTTGTAAGCAAGAGACTCCAAGGTGTTGACCTTGATATATCTGGAGCAATGGAACAACTGGACAAAGCAAAGTCATACCTAGTGTCTTACCGGTCAGATGAGAGATTTCAAATAATTCTGAAGAGTGCACAGAAGTTGGTAGACAGTACACTTAAGCTACTTTCCCCACCCATTCAAGAATACAAGTAATCAAAATGTCGTCTTCGGTGATTCAAGGCACAGGATAATCCCATAAAAGAGACCCCAAACAATTCGAAGTTGAATTCTTTAACCAGGTGCTAGATTGTGCAGTACAGTCAGCTGAACGCTTCACACAGCTCAAGGAACACAGCAGTATATTTGGGATGTTGTATCATATTCCAAAACTCCTCACTATACCGGAAGACCTACACCAGCAATGCAGCGCACTAGAGACAGTGTTGACATATGATGACATGCAAGATATTGATGAGAGTGATTTAGGTGATGAACTGAAAGCCCTTTCAAGATACATTTCAGCAGGATCAACTCCAAAGGCTGTTCTGGAATACATGTGCACAAAGATGATGACCACCCTCTTTCCAAATGTGTTTGTTGCCCTCACTTCTTCAGATGTATCTGAGTGGCCTTGAGCAGTGTCTGCCCCAGGGTGGTTGGAGGTCACAAGAGGCTATGTATCTGAAGAAGTGAGGTTCTTACCCACGAAAGCTTATGCTCCCAATACTTCTGTTAGTCTTAAAGGTGCCACTTGATCAAGTAAATGGTTCCCCCCGTTGTACTTATTTTGGTAAAAGGCTTTTTGAAGGCTTATCCACAAATTAGTTGTGCAGAAGTCCAAATTAGCATCTTAAGAGGACTTCTAACAGTCAGTCTGAGGATGACGAATGCAAATTTGCCTTTCAGACTATCCCTGACCAAAACAGCTCAACCATGGAAACAGCTCACTGCCTAGAAAAACAGTTTATATTTCTTATTTTCAACTGTATTCAATATGAATTTGACATTGACAAATTTGTCTCAGTTGAGGAAATAACTGCATTTAGAAACAGGCATCTTTTCTGACATCTTAGGAAAAGATAAGAAATAAGACATGAATGAGTACTGTATAGGCCCTTTCTCTGAAGTAGTAGTTCAAGTGAACCAGCAGACTGTGGGGGGGAGGAGACTACAGCACCTCTACAAGAGGGACGGTAGTTTGGAAGGAGACTGCCACCAGTGTCACAGGTGAAGGTTCATGATAAGACACCCTGGGGCAGACACTGCTCAAGGCCACTGGCACTTAACACCATGTCATAACTCTGCTCAAAACAGGCTAAAAGCAACAGTGATAAGGACTCCAGTGCTGAAGCCTTGTATGTATCAGGGCTTCCACCAACTGGTAATTTTGTGCTAAAGAAGCCTAATGTAGACTATTCCTGAGGGATTCTGTACCAAAAATAAAATAAAAATTCTGCACACAGTATTTTAAAATTCTTCCAAATTTGTCAATAAATAAATGGAGGCTCCAGCATGGCAGTAGGGAGCTCAGGCCACTGGCTGCACAGAGGTGGGAGATCACCCTGCAGCCTCCATGCATAGGACACGGCGGTGAGGCTGCACCTGACCCTGACAATGCAAGGGCCAGGTCTGTCCAAAAAACACCCTGAGGCCTTGCCCCTCCAAATCAGGGCAGGCTCAGACTGGCAGGATCCAAATGTGGAGGGATCCAGGTGAGGTGAGAAGGCTTTGGGTGGGGCAGTCTGGGTGTGGTCGGCTCAGTGGAGGGCTGTGAGGGGTGGTGGGGGGGGGGGAGGGACTGGATTCACAGGAGCTTGTTGGGGGTGCCGGGGCAATGGGACTCTGCAGGGGGGTCCAGGTGAAGGTGGTTGGAGGTCACAAGAGGCTATGCAGGGAGGAGCAGCTGCCTGTATAGTGACTGACCCTCCCCCCCAAAGCTGAAGAAGCAATGGGAGCAAGAAGCTGGGTTGGGTGAGATGCAACGCTTCCAGCAGCCAGGGGAGGTTTCTGGTGGTGGGTCTGACCCGGCCCTGCCATTCCTTGCAGGGGAAGAGGAATTCCAGTACTCCCCCACCCCCTGCCCAGCTGGGACTAGGATAGGTGCCACCAGTCTTGGCATCCCCCTCTCCGGCATTACCTCTCCACCAGCTGCTCTAGGTGCCTGAAACAACGTGCCCGAGCTGCTGGGGAGGGACATGATCACTCTTACAGCTTCACTTTGCTTCCCCCATCAGAAAGTCATTTTTCTGTGGGGAAGCAAAGAAATCTGAGGGGGACATGAATTCTACTCAAACGCAGTGATGCAAAATTCCCCCAGGAGTTGCAGACAAGGTTTAAGAGAAGCACTCATACCACAGACATGTCAAATACAGAGGTGCATTTTGCAGAGGCTATGATGACACCACAACTTCTACAATAGGAAGTCTTACAAAAGATAGATATCTTCCAGCTGATATGAAAACTGTCTAGTAGACTTGCACTGACAGTCTGTCCTCTGTTGTAAGCTGCCAACAGTGGGAGGTTAATGTATATGAGACCTTGAGACATACTGGGTATTTCAGTTTTAAAAAGCAGCAGCAAACAGTTAAAGATTCATACAATAGAGCCAGTGATACACCTGTCACCATTTTTTTTTTAAAGTAACACAGTTTTATCTCTTAGCTCTGATGCTTAAGTTATGTTTGTTGTACCTTAGTAGCCATCATACAAAGCCAGTAAATTCAACCCATAATAGAAGTGTTTTGTAGAGATCAACTATTTAGCATGATCACATGCCTAGAATCAATGTGTGTTACTTGCCTATCACCACCAATCAGTACCTGAACTTTAGAAATCTAAATATCCAAGTAGGTTGCACATCAAAACATCTATCTTACAACTACCCCATAAGAACCCACACTTAAGAGTTACTTGCAAAAGTTTTTGCTTTGCTATTTGTGGTTGTACTAATCCCTTCTCTTACTACTATATCTGTGCCTAGGACAGTGCTTCCAAGAACCATGTAAGTGGAGTTGTGGTAATGCACCTCAGTTTTTAAAAATTCTGATTTGAGTGATGTTTCCTGGGACACTAGTTTGTGATAAGCTTTTATCTCAAATCTGCACTCTTACCTTCCAACATAGTCTTGATAGTTACAGATTGCTTTGCAATTTCAACGTCAACTTCAAAAATTTCTCCATCTGAACTCTGTAGTTTAATTGAAGGCATCTAAAACATGAGAAAGTCACCAGTTATTTTCATGCAATAGTTTGCAGAGAAGTTAGTGTACAAAGTGCTGTTCAAGTTATAAAAACCATCTTTACCATTCACACTGCCTCTTCAAGACAAATGCCATCAAGATGGGACACACCATTGTATATGGAAGGGCAAATGAAGTGTCCCCCATACAATCAGAGACATCTTTACAAAGTTTACTGTTTGAATAAGCAAGTCTTAATTCACTACTTCTAGATTAAAGCATCCGAGGATGAGAGAGTGGAAAAGGAGTAATCTAAGACTGATCTAACCAATTATGAAGTGTCTAATATGTTAAACAAGAGGCCAACACATTTCACATTTAAATTTTAGGGCAATGATGCAATGTGAATGAATGCCAGCCATATGTTGGCAGTACTACAGATGCAGTAGCATCCCTCCCTGGTCTTGAATATGGTTTTAAGTGACGCACCAAAACTTCCAAGTGCTCCCAAATACCAATGTCAAAATATTAAGATTAATATCATCCTTCAAATCTGCTAGCTAGCCCCTTCTGCCATCTGGTGACTTCAGGTGCAGTTAGATCCCACAGCACTTTCAAAATTCTGGTTTCTTGGACAAGTCTCCCTCAAATGAAACAAGACTGACATATTACTGATATTGGAGAGCTTTCAGAACAGATTCCGAGCAAGCTTTTTGCACCTGCCCCCACACTTACTGTTCAAGACATTACTAGGTCTAGAAAAAAAAAAAAGGATTTTAGAACATAAGTCAGTCAGTCTTAAGTTCAGGAACAACAACAATAAATTGTAAGATCACTGCTTCTTGTTGCAGTACGTGTGTTTGAGTTTCCTGGAAGTGTTTTATTAGGAGTCCAATTATCAAGCCTCACAAAACTGATCTTCCTAAGAGTTATGCTACACCTCAAATACAAGTTATAGGCTTGATGCAGGAGTTACAGGTGAGGTTCTATGGCTATGCAGATGGTCAGACTAGATGATAATGGTGCCTCACTGCCTTAAAAAAAAAAAATCTACCTACCAAGTCCTTCAAGTGTTTCTGAAGTCAGGCTACTTCAAATTTTAGAAACCAGCTTCAATTCATTACAACTAATATGCAAGCTGTATTAGTGAATTTCTTCAGCTAACAGAAGAAGAAAGCAAGCTTGTTTCTATTGCAGTGTTAAAGAAGTAGTCTAGACTAATTGGTTCTATGCTAGCTGTGAAAGTGATTTGCTTTAACAGGAAAGGTCTTTGAAGGCAGCTATACTTGGAGAAGAGCCTGTGTGAAGTCATTAGCCCTAGTGCCTTCGATGTCTCAAGACCTTTTTTGGTCATTTATTACCTATTTGTTATTTTGCTTTGCAGAAGGATCTCACAGTTTAGAGCTCCTTTAGTGGATATAAGAGAGCTAAGTCATGCATCATTTGATGCAGCCAGACAATCCAGTTCAAAACCTGTTGGAAAAAGCTTTAGGGACAAAAGGTACAAAGAGGTTAGGGGGCCTAAGGCCTTGGCTACACTCGCAGATTCCCAGCGCTGCCGAGGCGCAGCGCTGCGAAGTGCGAGTGTAGTCGCAGCGCTGCAAGTACGCCACCTCTCCGAGGGGAATAGCTTGCAGCGCCGCGAGCGAGCGTGCAGCGCTGCAGGCACTGATTACACTGGTGCTTTACAGCGCTGCACTTGGGGGGGGTGTTTTTTCACACCGCTGAGCGCAGCAAGTGCAGCACTGTGAATTGCCAGCGTAGCCAAGGCCTAAGATTCCACAGACCCAAGATCTACTGCAATTAAAGCAGCTTACTGGCTGTATCCCTTTCAGCTAGCTTGCATTAACTGCTCCACAGAGCAGACTATAGCATGTCAATACTGCTGATCCTGACTACTGCAAAAAAAAAAAAAACCCAGCCCAATGAAGCCCAGCCAGTGCAGGTTATTAAGCAGCACGCAAGCTGAATATAGAACCTCATCTGAGAGGATAAGTGCAATCTCAATTTATGTTTGGCAGCGTTAGAGCCAATCCTTTAACCCCATATGAAAATATTATATCTTAAGTGGTATGGGTATTTTTGGATGGACTCCAACTCATGAGCACTGCTTCTCTCATGGAAGTATGATACTGAATTATTGCTACAATGTTACAACTATGGTGTCAAGTATCAGAGGGGTAGCCGTGTTAGTCTGAATCTGTAAAAAGCAACAGAGGGTGCCACAGGACCCTCTGTTGCTTGTTACAACTATGGTTTCTCTTTTAAGAGTGCTGAATATTTATTAAAGTTATTCAATATTATTAAACAGACCAGTCCTACAATGAGAAGTTAAGATTGCTCAAATACAAATCTAGCTTCTTATTTGGGAGATATAAATATGACTTCACATCTAAAAACAGTCACCCTGCAATCTCTTACTTTTTTGGGTGGGGGGGGAAATCAGCGACAAGACAGGAAGTCTATTTTTGACTATTTGGACTTCCAAAATTTCAAGGAAACTAATAAAATGCAGAAATTAAGTTATTACTTCCCGTTTGTTTAGTGTCAATACAGCAAATTTCTACTAAGTGTAATTTGATTTACATCATAGCACTGCTTGTTCCATAAGCAGAGTGAGTAGGCATTATTTTTAAATGCCCTGTTTTCAGTCTAACTATTCTGAAATATTCAGTGAAGTGAGAGTCTTATACATCTAAGTATTTTAACTGCATGATGTCATAGAAATTACTGCTTATTGCGATCAGAAAATGCAAGACTTTCTTTAAACTGAAATTTTCATATTTGGGATTTACACTTCTCCCTTCATGTGAATGTTTTTTTTTTTTTTAAAGGAGCAATTTCAAGTTTATGTTTGTTATCAGAGTGACAGTATCAAGTTCTGTTGTATATTCAGTCTACATGCATGACAACTGCATTGACACAATAGGTCGAGTAGTTATTAGCATGACCTGATTAACTACATGACATTAAGCAGCACAAAATATTTTCACACAATGAATAGTTTAAAATTAACCACAGCATCTTGACATTATACCTATTTGGATCTCATCTGCCAAAGTTTAGTCATGTTAAGGTGCAACAAATGCAAGAAGTGTAAAATTAATTTTCATACATGTCTAGGCTGTACACGTCAAGGATTATTACATAATTCTACATGATGGGATATATCCATAGATTTTGCCTGATCAAATTCAGTCAATGCAAAACTATTTACATTAAAGTCGGTTTCACACATTAGTTTTAGTCCATAATTCAAATACACATTGATTACATCCCTTACACAAATAGGGCTTTATTGTTAGCAGTCTTAATCAAAAGGACATTTTAAGTAGTTTAATTCTCATTATCAATCATGGAGATCAGTGTTTATACTTCGTTAGTAAAAAAAAGAGACTACCTCCTGGAAGAGAAATATCATCTGCAGTGTAGAACTTGGAAAACAAGTTAGCCTCAGATACCAGTACAGCACAGTGACTAAGCAGAACAGTGCAGAGCCTGTATTTGACAACACTTAATCAGGTAACTTTTATTGTTATTATTGTTTTTAAGGGATGTACTTAAATTACAGCACTGTGCTCTACGGGCCCTAGCTGCTCAGCTCAACCATTTACGGTCTCTTTAGCCAACTCTGTGCCCTGCGAAGCTGTTAAAGCACGTACCCCGGGCTCTTCCCCTGTATTTCTCAGGCTCACACACAACATCCATTAATAAGGGCCACGTTTCAAACACTTGTTTAACGGTTCTAGTCGCAAGGTCTGACACACACACACACACACTAGAGAAACGCGCCGTGGAGCCCAGGCAACGCACAACACAGCAGAGCAGCCCGGGGGTTGTTTGCGTTTCAAGGACTCAGAGAGACCCTTCTACCCGAGCAGTATCGGGGGCAGGCCCAGGCCCACGGCCAGGCCGGGCTGCCCTTCGCGCAGAGAAGCCCGCGGCCCTCCCGCCATAAGTGGTACGAAGCCCCCTGGCCCCCGCCCCATGGGGAGGAAGAGGAGGCGCCGCAGGGAGCAGGCCGCAGCCCATAGCAACCACCTGCCGACACCTCCCCGCTCGGCCAGGCCTAGCTTCCCCCGGGCGGCCGCTGCGGCCTCCATCCCCGGCCTGGCCTAGAGCCCTCGCCCCGCCCAGCTCTGCTCCCGGGACCGCCAGCCCCGCCACGGGCACGCGCAGCCCAGCTGGGGGACAAGACCTGAGCCGTCGGCCCTCACCGCGAGACGGCGCCCGGCTCTACGTCCCTCCGCGCTGACCGAGACCCGGCAGCAGCTGCAGCTAGGGCCTGACTGCGGCGACGCCCTTTATACCGCGGGGCGGGGCGGGACTCCGGGAGGTGAAAGACGAAGGACCCTCCTCCCCCCCCGCTGCCTCACAGACCAACTGTAGGTGTCCGCGCAGATCGCCTGACTGATCGTGAGGAAATGTAAAATGCAGCCCGCCCGCGGGACACAAACGCCCTCCTCACCTCCACCTTAGATAGAGGGGAGTGAAGGGGAAGGGATTTCATGCATGTAAACGGATTGGGGGAGTTAAGTAACAGCTATGGCGTCTTTCAGGCAGAGGGTGCCCCTGTCAGAAAAGCTGCCTCACATGGCAACGGCAACAGCCTCATAGTGGATGGAGGGGGCTTACCCCAGCACGTGTTTGTTGCATGTCCCTTGTCAATGCTGTGCACAGCCTTCAGTGCTAGGCCCCGTGTTGCCCTGTTCCCAGGGCCCAGCCTTTAGCCAGCAGCTTCTCATCCCCCCTCTGCCTTCCTCCCCCACCAGGAGGGAGTAGTGCAGACTCCTCCAGGACTAGGCACTCATGGGTTCTGTTCCCAGTTCTGGCACTAACTCCCTGCATGGCTTTGGTCTATCTCATTCCCCCTTAGCAAACTGGGAGGGATGATATTTCCATGGCAGCAGAGGCGTAGCGAGCGCCCTCCATACCCTCCGAGGGGAGGGGGCCCCGCAAGGAAGGGGGCCCCTAACAGTGGCAAAATAAATACCGCATTCCAGTTTCTGCATTGTAAGGGGCCCCGCCCGGAAATATGTTCGGAGGGGGCCACGCTCTTTGTTGCTACGGCCCTGCAGGACAGGATTCATTAATCCCTGTCAGGCAGGGGCCACATCTTCCTATGAGTTTGTAGCATGATCCTGAGCAGATCCTTGAGCTTCAACCACTACACAAAATCATACTAATACATTTTGAAAACTGCACTGGAGGAGTATCATAACAAATCTCAGGGCAGTTTGGACATGGTGGATGTTACTGAGCTAAACACCTCAGCCACTCTGTCCTTCATCGGAACAAAATTCAGCCTCCTGCTCCAAAAAACAAAGACCCCTAACACTTGCACTAAAGGGAAATCTCCACCAGCTCTGTCAAGTGCACCTCATTTTCAGAGATTTAATCCTAAAGTTTCCTACCTTCTACACAAATTGGTGTCCCCTCATTTTTATTGAGAGAGGAAAATTAATATTAAACAGGTTATAGCAAAGTTATTTTCACTACAAAAGAATGAAACCTACAACATTTTAAGATTGCTGTATGAATCATTTTTGTGTCCTTCATTTTGATTCTCTGATGCACACATTTGTGCCTCTGCAGGTGCATGATTTTCATTAACTAAACTGTGTGGCATTGGCCCTATACTGTTGAGAGGTTCTGATTCTGTCCTGTGGAGGGCGGGGTTACTCAAAGGATTATGATTGCATAACTACATATATTTTACTCTATATTTTACTCAGAAGGCGGAGTCAACTCTGAAGATTCATACCTCTGCTTTCAAGGTATTGTACTTACCTGCACGCACTGGGAGTGTAAAACAATGAAACTCACAGTTGTCAATTCCTCTAAGCGAGCTAGCGTTACAATCATTGTCTGATGAAGGGAGCGTGACAGAAACTAGGCTATTAAAAAAATTAACATTGAGGGCTGCGGATAAATTTGCTAAGCAGCAATTTAATCTAAAAGCTGCATGTCAGCTAAAATCCTCTTACATTAATGTGTTAATGCTGTCAATCGTTACATTAAACCCCATCTCCACTCAGGGAAATGCCATGTCTCTACTGCAGCACTTGATTGCTGAAGAAAGGTTGGCTCAGTGCCATCTCTTGCAAACAAATGGCCTAGAGCCCTCAGGCACTGTTCACAACATTAGTACTAGAATAAAACGCTATTCAGAGTAACCCTGATTCAGTTTAAGGGCCTATTTGTATGGCTCCTGTCATCCTCTCAAAGCTTCAGTGTGAGGTAAAATTTCAAAATAAGAGATCTAAGAAAAATAATGGTAAGAGAAGCTTAAAATAATGGATTCATTCTGTATTACTTCAGTTTCTTGAGTCACCCTTTCAGATGTAAACAATAAAACCTTGCCTTATGCAACCACTCAGCAGAGTAGCAAAAATTTGGTCTTTAACTAAACAAAATAGGATTGGAGATCTTGAGGATAATTTTTATTTGTTGCTTAAGACAATGGTTTGCCAATCTAAACTGGAAATTTATAACCATATAGCTGGATAGCAGTTTCACACAAGTTTATGTGGCACATAATCATCATTAATGATGATTAATCATTTAAACCCCATGTCTCCATTGAGTCCAGGCAGGTGGATAGAACCCTGCCTCTGAGTGGAGTCCTACTGATGCCTATGAAGGGGAGTCTGCCAGCATGGAGCTCATAGCAATAATTGGCCCTTGGGCCCAGAACCTCAAAGTACTTAGGCATTGCTCTGCTCCGCGTTGCAACTCCTAACCCCTACGGCAGTCTGCAGCCTAGCGGAACCCTCAACCCTAAGCTAGGTGCCCAGACTCCATATACAATGCAGGAAATAAGTTAGGCACCTAAGCAAGGGATCCTCAGAAGCCAGAAAGCTGCGTAAGCAGCTGACCCGGTGCTCTCATGCTCACCCGATATTTCCCTTTACCATCAGCATTTTTGCAGATGCTATGTGTGACAGGGCTCCTGGGGTGCCACCTGGACTGTGGGACCACTGAGCCCTCTGTTCCACCAACCTAGGGCATCCTTCTCACACTGTGAGGCTGTTGTTAAGCCACAAACCTCTGGCAGGTACTGCACTTACACAGACATCCACAGGCAGGGACACACACAACTGAGTTACATGGATGCTTTGCCAGCCACTCATGAAACAACAATAGAGAGTCTCCAACCAGTCCCCCCACCCCCTGCCACTCCTTCAGCTCCCCAGCCTTGCTCCCTGGAACTGTACCATCTTGCCCTGTTCAGAAACCTGACCAGTGTAAATTAATTTCCAAGTCCGGTCTTCCCCTGATGTGGAGAGGACACACATTAGCCTTTGTAACCTGAGCTGAGATTTCCTAAGCACTTCAACCAAAACATACTGTTTTAGGTCAAATATAGAACAGATGTATTAACTACAGAAAGATAGATTTTAAGTGATTATAAGTAGCAAGCATAGAGATCAAAGTTGGTTACTTAAGAAACAAAAATAAATTCACAATCTGAGTTTTACAAACTAAACGGGATTTGAATCAAGCAGTGTCTCATCCTGACAGATGGTACAATCCTCAATAAACATGCGGGACTCTTTTCCAGCCTGGTATCATCCTGACCAGTTCAAAGCCTTTGTCAGCCAGATGTTTCTTCCAGGTGTTGAGTTGGGGGGGGGGAGGGGGGGGAGAAGAGAGATCAAGTGATGATGTCACTTCCCTTCTTTAATAGTTTCTTCCAGCTTGCTGGAAAGATATATGCTTGTGACATGAGGGTCCGCCCCTATTGGTCAAGCAGTCTATCGTCTACATCGGGGTGGGCAAACTACAGCTCACGGGCCGGATCTGGCCCATCAGGGCTTTGGATCCGGCCCGTGGGATTGCCAGCCCTGTGGCGCAGCAGGGCTAAGGCAGGATCCCTTTCTGCCCTGGCCGCACGCCACTCCCAGAAGTGGCTGGCACCACGTCCCTGCGGCTCCGTGGTGGCGGGAGAGGGCTCCATGAACTGCCCTCGCCTGCAGGCATCGCCCCCCACAGCTCCCATAAATTGGCCGGAAACAGGGAACTCACAAAATGATACCTCACTAGGCATACTTTTTACAAAACATAATTATAGGACATTGGTGAATATGGGGGTTCCAGGGTGCTACTCTGAGGTACAGAGTGTCACACTGTACTGCCTCTAAACCTAGTAGTGGCCTGCATCCAGCCCTTCTGCTGGGGTCTGACAGGCATGAAGTCAGAATCAGGCCCCACTGGCAAGATAGGCATTCCCTCACTTAGTATGAGAATCCTGCTTCACGGTCTCGAGGGCTTTGGCTTGAGTTAGGCCTCCAAGTGGCTCATTAGCTGTGGGGTGGCATCAGCACAGTAGGCGACTCTGCAAACACCAACCAGCAGAAACATAGGTGTCTGCAGGGCTAGGCAACAGTTTTGAAAATGTCACCATTTGAAAAGAGGCAGATAGGCACCTAAATACCTTTGAGGATATGGGCCTAATTCATCAATAGTGCCTGTCCATTTTAAAGAAAGAAAGAAAGAAAGAAAGAAAAGCCTTTAAACTGCAGTTAATATATGTAACCTGGTGGTCCTATTACTGTCACCCTTTTCTTCCTCCCCAACCACCTCCACTGTGTTCTTCAACTCCCTGTTGGTATTGTCCCTATGTTGGACCACTAGTCCCTTCAAAGTAAGCTCTTTAAACTAGCTTTTATTTGCTGTTGATATAGTATTCAGTACAATGAATTCCTGATCCTGATTGTGGCCTCCAGGTGTTACATAATAATTGTTAATTATTATACCTGTCCTGTGCACTTTATCTTGTCTTTGTATTATTAGAATTGTTCTCTGCTTTGCTTAGCCCAAATACAAATATAGTAGACCGAAGCTGAGAAAATCCTGTCACACTCCAAGACGTAAAAGTCACTAATTTCCTTTAAGAGCCTTGTTTTCCCAGAACTAGCAGAACCAGTCCCGTTTAGCAGGATGGTGTCACCATAGAGAGAACACAGACTTCCTGGGGACTCAGACAATAGCATAAACACATCTAACAGGACAGATGGGAGAAAATATTAACGATAAAGATGCCTGTGGAGTCAGTGGATGGGAAAAGGAACCACATATACTTAACTTTGTCCTGCTGTTATTTGTTTGTATTTTGTTGTTGAACTACTCCCCAGTAAGCAAGTAGAGGTAGGAGGATGTCATGAAATACTGTAAATAAGTGAAATGTCTGTCCAAATGTTATACCAAGGGGATGAATCTTTCATTGTATATTTACCAGTCTTCAAAAAAGAATTAGCACAAATTTTCTGAAGCTGTCTGCAACCAGCCACTTCCACCAGGGAAAAGTGTTTCCATGGTCAGATTATTAAAGCGTACACAACATAGGCCCAGGCCTAGAGCCCACATTGTGAAGTCATGTGATGACTTTTTTTTTTTTTTAAATGAAAGCTGATGTTCTAATGTAAGTTTCTTGTTTTCCTGGTTACAAAGAAAAGTTTGAAAACGTGATGTGGGACCAATGCATTGATGTCTTCAGAGAGCCTGAAACAATAGCTCTGAGATATGAGAATCGCTCCATGGATCTCACCCAGGTATTAATTCCCAGACTCTCTGCTCCAGGGGGCCCCACCAACACCATCTCAGCAGAAGATTCTATAGCCATGTCTATACTAGGGGAAAAAAGCTGTGTGTTTAACACCTCTTAACATGTTAAAACCATAGTGTAGCATTAAATCCCCCCCACACACACACACACATAAACAAGACAAGTAGTTCTAACACATTAGCTGGATGAAGTAAACTTAGGTTCCCTCTTAGGGTTGACCCTGAGCAGCGAACACATATGAAAATACAAATTGTTCTGTCTAAACTAGGGTTTTAACATACATTCTATAAACACTTTTTTCCTAGTAAAGACTAGGCGTATGTGTTGGAGAAGAAGAGTGCAAAAACCAAGACCCATCCACCCCAGCTGCTGGGAGTAAGTACTGAGGGCTACCTCGATACACCTGTGATGGGTTGGGTCACAGAAACCCCCTTGGGACTGCCAGCTGATGTACTGAGACTACCTCTGAGCCCATTTTCCCTGGCAGCTTGGGACTTCAGTACCCTATCTTGAGCCACACACGCTAGCCTGCTACAAACACAGACCCAAGTCTGAACCACATCCTCCACAAGCTGCAGACTTAACTGAAAACAGCTTAAGAAGTGCTCCTATCTCTAGCATCCAGATACCCAGTTCCCAATGGGGTCCAAACCCCAAATAAATCTGTTGTACTCTGTATAAAGCATATACAGGGTAAACTCAAATTGTCCGCCTTCTATAACACTGATAGCGAGATATGCACAGCTGTTTGCTCCCCCAGGAATTAATGGCTTACTCTGGGTTAATTAATAAACAAAAGTGATTTTATTAAGTATAATAAGTAGGATTTAAGTGATTCCAAGTAATAACAGACGGAACAAAGTAAATTACCAAGCAAAATAAAACAAAAACACACAAGTCTAAACCCAATACAGTAGGAAACTAAATGCAGGTAAATCTCACCCTGAGAGATGTTCCAATAAGCTTCTTTCACAGTCTAGACTCCTTCCTAGTCTGGGTCCAGCAATCACTCAAACCCTCATAGTTACTGTCCTTTGTTCCAGTTTCTTTCAGGCATCTCTTTGGGGGTGGAGAGGCGATCTTCTGAGCCAGCTGAAGATAAAATGGAGGGGTTTCCAGGGCCTTTTATATTCTCTCTCTTGTGGGCAGAAACCCCTTTGTTCTCCTGTGTGAGATCACAGCAACAAGATGGAGTCTGTAGCCACCTGGGCATGAATTATTCACGTCTATGAATTATTCACCTTTTTACAGGCCAATGCCATTGTTTACATGTTAGTTTGAACGTTCCCAGGAACGCTCAGATGTGGATTGGTGTCTCCCAAAGTCCACTGTCAGTTAAGTATTTCTTGATTGGGCACTTCCTGAGAACAGTCCTTTCTCAAGAAGCTGACCTAATGCTTCACTGAGGCTACTTAGAATCAAACAAATACATAGCCAATATTCATAACTTCAAATACAAAAATGATACCCACATACAGACAGCATAATCATAAACAGCAAACTACAACCTTTCCATAGACACCCCACTTGGCCTTCTCTATATAAGAACTGGTGCAACCATAGGACCCTGGTCGCAACAATGATCTGTATGGTCACAGTTTATGTCAATAATGTCACAACACCCTTGCCTCTGCAAGAGGAGAGGGGATCCCTGCTGCCACTTCTGGGGTGTGAGGGCATGCTACTGCCTGTACGTGGCTGAGAAAGGTGACAGGGCAATGCTCACTAATCACTGCTCCAAGTGGACGGCAGGGCAATGGCATGTGGACAGTTTGAATTGCCTGAATCCAGATTTGGATGGTACAAAGTAGTTTTCCTTTCTGAGATATTCTAATTTTGCCTACATTTTTGTAAGGAGGGACTAAATTTGAGGAACTTTGTCACAGGAACAAGTATAGTGTGCTTAAAAAAAAAAAATCAACCTGCATCCATCTCCTCTTTCTCCATTGTAACTCATGTTATATTAAAAGAACATAGTTCAGAGGATCAGACAACTGTAACAGCTGGTCTGTTTTTCATATTGCTTAGTTACATCTCTGAAGGAATAGTAAACTTAATCCACTTTTTTGACACCAAAAAGTGGGGGGGCCACCTGCCAGAAGAGAGACTGTAAGCTCTCCCTCTAAGCCAGGAGGTCAGACTCAAGATGTGTTGTTTGTTCTTTATACAATATACTACCAGTTCCTACATCCATGCTTATTTATGGTCCATGGCAGGGTGTATGTATATAAATTCAGAACAGTCTCTCCCACCCCCTCACACTGTACAGCAGTTCACCTAGTGGTATTAATGAAAGGTTTGCATAGATATCAAGGGGAGAATACAGCCTTTATGGTGTAACTAAATATGTAGTATCTATTATTTGTGCTTTGTCCTGTTGTTGCATCCATCACTCATGGAGAAGCTACATGTGGGCCCAACGGGAGGTGGTGTGTATTTCTGCCCTTGGTATCTCTTCCTCCCACATCCTCCTATCTCTATGCCTTTGTGAGTTTCCACTGTTCCTTCTGCATTTCCTTCCCTACAAAAGCTCCAGATTCCCCCTTATCAAATTCCCCCTTTCCAGCAACTAAACTAATCAGCCACGAAATCGTTAATGTTATTAAAATGTCATCACTGGGCTTTACAGCTGATGCTTTCATCAGATCAACAAGGAGCAGAGGCGTTTACCCCTATCAGAATCATTAATTCATACTTGCTGTTGCCAACTCTCACAATTTTCTCTCATGTCTAGCATGTTTGGGGTGGGGTTTTTTTTAAACCTGTCTCACGAAAACATGATAAAAGGCTGCCAACACAAATTTTCCCTTATTCAAAATGGTCACCATCTCCTGTTACTGTCAATGGGGCTGAAACCAGCAAGATGGCCACCATTTCCGTGCAGCCTATCTGCACGTGGCAGTGAGGCTGCCTATAATAAAGTTGGCTGCCACAGCTCACTGTTTTCAACGACATTGAAGCCCCGACCCACAAACAAAATGGCTGCCTCTCCAGGGTTCGGGGGCTCAAAGGACACAGGGACTGTGAGGAGTAGCAGAGATGCTGTGAAAAATGTATGGGGAGAATGAGTAGCATCAGAAGGCAGGATTAGAGGTTGTAGTGGGATGGGATACAGGAGGGTGCCAAGAACAGTGATGTGGTCAAAGATGTAGGATATGGGACACTCTCTTTCAAACAGGCACTGGCTCAGTGGCTGTGAAAATCGTATGTGCTCTGAATTATTCAGCTGTACTATTTGTCAGACTATTACGGCACTGATAGATCTACGTACGTTACTATTTATTGTTTCAAACAAGCCTTTGAGCCATTGTATAGATACCATGAAGTCTGACTGTGTTTCCTGTTATATTTTTATGCAAAAAGACTATTCTATAGTTTTAAAAAGCTTTGAGGAGAAAATAAAAATGCTCCTCCACAATAACCACACTACCACAGTTTCTTCCCTTCAAAAACACTGTCTGACAGTAGCATCTTTGTGAGTACGATGAAGAGCATCATGTTCCTCTTATAGAGATGTGGGCCAGCAGTTAAACAGCTGATGCAGTTTGTCTCACCATCTTAGATGTATGGCAGGTTCAAACATCATCAGTATAAATGTAAGCATTCTAGACATACAAAGCATAAATATTAACAAGTCTGAAAAAAAAATCAGATTATGATAAGAAGCAATTCAGTCTAGAGGACTGAGCATGGGATTGGAAGCTAAGAACCTCAAACCACTAACCTCAGGTCTGCCAATAACTTTATGCAAAGCCTACGAGCAAGTCACTTCCCTTTTATTCTCAGTTTCCCTGTTTGTAGATTAAGGATAATACTACTTACCTCTCTCTTACAGTTCTGTGAGGATTAAAGATTGAGTAATGCTTTGGAAATACAAAATGATTTTACATGACTGTTTAAAAAGGAAAATTATAAATAAATCTGTAACTTGAATATATCTATAATGGGTGTTGCCTGACCCTATCATCCCCTTCACTTGGTATTTATAACCACATTATCTCAGTCTCAGCATTATTACCATGGGATCTCTACACTTGCATCCATGCATAGGTTACAAAATTGTTACCATATAGCTCAGGGGTCAGCAACCTATCAGAAGTGGTGTGCCAAGTCTTCATTTATTCACTCTAATTTAAGGTTTCGCGTGCCAGTAATATATTTTAACGTTTTTAGAAGGTCTCTTCCTGTAAGTCTATAATATATAACTAAACTATTGTTGTATATAAAGTAAATAAGTCTTTTAAAATGTTTAAGAAGCTTCAATTAAAATGCAGAACCCCCCGGACCGGTGGCCAGAACCCAGGCAGTGTGAGTGCCATCGAAAATCAGCTCGCATGCCATAGGTTGCCTACCCCTGATATAGCTAGTAGAGAAAATGGTGCCAGGCTGGTGACAAAACTTGCATTCCACTGAGAATCAAGAGATTTGTTTGAGCTCAGCTAATGCAGGCACGAGGGCCACATAAATACCTAAAATATGGAATTAAGTGAAAAAACAAAGAACTTTAGTCATGGAGTTGGTAACGATATCTCCCTGATAGATGTCCACTGTGTGCAGAGAGTAATACGGATTTATCCCCAAATCTCCAAACCCAGCTACTGCAATTTAGAGCAGTTCTGAGGATCCTCTGGGTTGCAACAGCGTCTGCTTTCAGGTTTAGAGGGATGGAAGAGTGATGAATGCCGCATTTGCCTCTTCTTCTTGGAAGGTGTGTGTGTGTGGATTTTAAACCCTTTCAAGCTATCTTTACCCACAGAGAAAATGGGCACAACCCCAGTGCTTTTTGTGTGTTTATCTTTAAGTGAGAGATAAACAGCACTACAGTAAGTAAATGGTTGAGGATGAATGTGTTATTTAGTTTATCCAGCAGATGGTGCCAGACTCAGAATTAGGTAGACCCAAATAATAGGCCTGTGGCCAGAAGTATTCTACATTGCTGTAAAAGGAAGTTTCAGAGATAGTTAAGTCAGTACTACAGTTCTCAAGGGGAACCATTCAACATATACTGCTCCCCCACAGCGGGCGCACATACACACACACTTTTTTTCTACAACATAGCAGTTGTCCTGCCTACCCAAACCTCTGCTGTATTAGAGCATCACAAAATCATTTTAGTGCCTGGGGCAAGCAAGCAAGCATATTTGCACCTCCTAGAGGCAACATTTGGGGAGACATGCAGAGTGTGGTCCACCCTAGATTTCTGCCTTCCATTTAGTACAGAGGATTTCAAACTGTGGGGCCCCTTGCTCCCCTTGGCTGCCCTGCCCCAGCCTCATGGTTGCAGGGCTTGCGGTTGCCCAGCCCAAGCTCTGAGCTCGGCCAGGCAAGCCTGGTGCCCAGCCCAAGAACTGGGGGCAGGTGGCTGCTGCTGGCAGGGCAGATTCGTTCCCGCCAGCTCTGGAAACCAAGGCCATGAGAACAGAGTGACCCCTAGAGTGACTATATTTCAAGTTCCCAAATAGAGGACACTGCCAGGAGGAGAAGGAGCTGGAGGGGGGTTTCAGTTGGGAAGTGCTGGAGGGTGTGCATTTGTGTGTACTGGAAGGGGGTATTTGAGGGGCACTGGAAATGGTATTCAGGGGGTTCTGGAGGGGGTACCTGCATCAGGGAGACCCACTGGAGGTGGGGGCAGTGTCGTGGTCCCTGTCATGGTGGCAGAGTGGCTGGCACAGGTCTAGGATGCAGTGCCAGGCTATCAGTCAATACCTCCCCGTGGGCCTCTCCCTGAGCTGGCGGCACTCAGGGACCTGCTCACTTGCTGATGCAATCCTCGCGCCGTGGGGCAAACTTGCTCTGGCCAGGGTCCCTGGGCCTGTGGGGAGGGGAATGGCACTAAGCACCTTGGGCTACAGCTGCTGGGCCTAACTCGGCGGGGGGGGTGGGGACAGGACTGAGCACCCTTAGCTCCAGCTGATACCACTGGGTCCAATCCTGCACCACTTCATTTTTCCACCCGTACCCACTTTGCGCCCTGGGCAGCTGCCCTGCTCACCCTGCCCTAATTACAGCCCTGAATGTAAGACTGAAAAGGACCTTGAGCAATCATCTAGTCCATCCCCCCTGCAGAAGCAGGATAAAGTGAATCTAGACTGCCTTTGACAGGTGCTTTTCTAACTTGTTCTTAGAAATTTCCAATGGGGATTCCACAACCTCCCTGGGAAGGTTATTCCAGTGCTTAATTATCCTTGTAGAGAGAGATTTTCCTAATAGGTAATCTTAAATCTCCCTTACTGCAGATTAAGCCCATTTCTTCTTATCCTACCTTCAGTGGACATTGAGAACTGATCTCTGCCCTCTTCCCAACAACCAAGTTACTCTCAGCTGGCATTTGAGCCCATACCCTTCACTTCACTATGCCCCTGTCTCTATAGGAATCCCTGTAGTCCTAAAGGACTGTTTGACCTATAAGGATAGAAGACTGCAGTGCAATGGAGATAATTTTATTAAGACAGACTCCACAGTTGGGTGTTGTACCTAATGCTCACTGAATAGAATCGGAGAGAGCAAATACAATACATACTTAGAGCATTAGAGGGAATTTAGGAAAGGACTCAAGAAGAGATCTGCACAAAATGGTGAAAAGCGGTTACATTTCATACATTTCAGTTTAAATAAAGAATCACATGCCATCCTAGCAACTGCTTGTTTACTTCAGTGACAACACAAGTGAAGGCTTCTGAAGAATGAAACGCAACATATTTAGAAGCAGTAGTAGACAGGTTCCAGAAAAGAAGTTTGACTGGGTTCAGAAACTTGCTTTGCAACCTACTGCCTTCTCGAAGATCTAAAAAGAGAACTCAGATCAGGGACTCAGGGTTAGAAAAGCTGGCTTCTAATTATCCATGGGATAGGAAGGAAGAGATGGACTAAGAGTCATTCAGGGTTCCTAGTATGCTTAAAAAAAAAAAAACAAAAAAAAAAACAAAAAAAACCACAACCTTCCCCATTCCCATGTTCTCCCTCCACCCACTTGCTCTTCGGAAAGTTTTCATAAGTGAACTGAATGCAAGAAGTTGATGTGCCTTTACCTATTTACCCATCACATTTCTTAGTAGCATAGCTGGAACTATAGGCTAAGAGACAGAATGTGCCCTTTGCATCTAGGTCTTCAGTGGCAAACTGTAGAGAATTCTCATTAGATTAAATTCACTCTTGTGCAAAGGGTCAGCACAAAGTGATGCACCACTTGAGGCTGAAAATAGGGTTGAGTGAGACATAAGTGGTGCACAGACCTTATGCGAGCTCTCTGCACAGGAGAACCTCTCCCATTGGCACAGATAGTTTCTACAATTAAAACCCTACAGTGGTTCAACTGCAGTGGCACAGCTATAGCATTTTAAGTGTAGACAAGCCCTCTGCCATTGATTTAAGATGTGGCCTTGAGCCTCAGTTTCCCTATCTATAAAATGGGAATAGTGACACTTTATCCACCTTTATGTAAACCGCTTTAAAAATCTACCAGTGGAAACTATCAAAACTAATCATGCAGAAAAAGCAGATTTTCTAAGTAATTTTGTCAGAAAATGCAATTGAAGTCTCAGAGAGCTTACCCCCAGTTTCAGTGTTAACTGCGGCTACCAAACAAAATTATTTAGCTGTATATGTTCAGTATACTGTTTTCAAACCATCACATCTTTGTTAAAACAGAATATTTGAGGACATTAATACCACATTCCAAAATTTAAAACTTGACATTTCCACTGCCAAACATCTAAAAAAGGGCACACTGTGTTTTGTATGATGGGAGAATGGAGAAATGCACTAAGACTTTGCTCAAACATTCCATCAAGATTCTCTTTCTATATTCTCCCATAGAACAGATTCCAGCCCAAGAGTTGTGTCATGGAAACTATGAACATAGCTATTATAAGTATCTGCTGTAGAAGGGACACCTAGCCCTGTTGAGCAAGAGTCTCAAAAGGTACTAGGGGGATTAGGCACCCAAATCGTTTTGCATTTCAATAGAAATTGGGCAACTAAACTTCCAGGTGAAATTTTTAGAGGCACTTAAGGAGCCTACAAGTAGTGCAGTGTGGTAACACAAAAGACATGAGCTCAGGACTCTACCTCCAGTGCTGACCAGGAGTGGCAGGAGCGATCTGTGCAGAGATGGAGGGACTGCTTCACATCACTACCATGTTAACTGTCTAATTAAGAACTCCATCCAGCCTTTCTTTGGTGGAACACTGCAGCTCCTTTTAAGCTAGCCTGCAACCCTCTGATTGGCTAACCCCTTGCAGCCTCTACACTGCTCCTTTCCTGGGATGGGTGTGGCAGGACCCTGAGGCCTGCAGCAAGGGGCCTCTGGGCCTTGCCCATCCTGTCATTTCACCCCGCCTCTCCCCGATAGGATTGGGGTGGTAGTTCTATAGAGAGTAATCTCTCATAACCCCATCTTTTGCCCCACTTTGGCAGGATCTTCTTCCCAGACTTCTCTGTGTAGAGAGCTACTAGTAATAGTCTCTGTACCCCGATCTACTAGGGTCCTTTTCTTGGGCCTCTGCCTTGAGAGCTTGTCTTTCCTTTCAAGCAGGTCTCTCTCCCCCAGAACTCTGTCTGGAGAGCCTCTATCTGGTCTTTGCCCTGGTCGCTCAGGGTCTACTCTCCCAGATCTTTCTTCCTGAAGAGCATGTCTATGGTCTTTTGACTCATTCTCTTCTCTGGATTTCAGGGTGTCTGTACACTGAGCCTCTAGCTGCATCTCCTAATTATATACCATGTGGAGCAAGCGCTGTTTGTTTTTCATCCTCAGTGAACTAGAGATCTTCGGTCAGCTGAACTTGAGATCCTCCCATTACTTTTCTGCTGCCTCCAATCATTTCGCTAGGTCCTCCTCTTAGGAGGGAGCTCACAAAGCCTGCCTTTGCTACTCCCTTCCCTATCCTAGGGTCCTGTTCTATACCCTAGCTCTTCGCTTTCACTTCCCCCTGCTGGAGCGATTATTTGGGCCTCTGTGCTAGTTAGCACACTGGGTATGTTAGCTAGAGTTCCTACAGTACTCTGCTGAACTCTGAAATCTGTCCGGGTCTCTATGGTATCCTGCTGTGCCCAAGGCTCTGTCTGGGTCCCTGCTGTAGTTCAGAGTTTTCTCCCTGGGCCAATGCTTCCTGCAAAGCCAAGCATTGTTGCCTCTGCCCCTTGGCTTCCACTAGCACCTGAGCCAACTCCTGCTCTACGCGGACCAGCTGGCTAATGACTTTCCCTCGGGAGATGCTGGCCTTGTCCAACTCTTGTTAGCATTGCCTCAGCGGGTACCTCATGTCTGGGCCATTCTGGTCTCACCTCTGGGCTCTTTTCCAGTGTCTCCCTACCCTGGCTCCCAGCCCCTGCTTTCCTTCCCAGCTGGGCCCAGACTCTCTTGGTCCTAGGTCACAGTCCTGGTCTTTCCCACATAAAGGTTAAGTAACCCACCCAGTCTCTTCCCAAAATTATGGGCCACAGCAGGTCCTTGACCCCGCCAACATGGAGTCAAGCTCTCCAGTCCTGTACCTTCAGCCCAACTTCTGCCATGGGATAAACTCAGGTTCCTCTCTCAGTTTACCAAACAGCTTGGGCCTTTCCTCTCCTTCGGCCTCAAATTAGGCCTCAGCTAACTTGACTGCTTCCCCCATGGAGGCCGGCTGAAAATGCCTTACCCAACTCTGTGCCCCTCCTGGTAGGGCCTTTAGGAATTGCTCTAGGAGCTTTTCCACCAAGCTGGTCTCTGGACAAAGCCAGTGCATTGCAAGGTCTCAACTTCTGGTCTACTACTACACCCCTTGTGGGAACAATTCTGTCCAGAACTTGTGCCTGTATGCCTCCGAAGTCAACCCCAGCTGATCCAAAATGGCTGCCTTCACCACTGGGTAAGAATTCGCTGCTCACCACTTACCAAGCCGCCTGCACCATGCCCATCAGGAATGGAGCTATGTGGGCCACCCAAGTCAATTCTTCCCATCCTGCTGCCTTTGCCACCTGCTCAAAGGTCTGGAGGAAGGCCTTTGGGTCATCATCCAGTCTGAGCTTTGCCAGGCCCGGAGCCAAACCAATAACCAGTTCCATCACAAACTGGGTTCCTAGGTGTGGTGTGACCCAACTGCTTGTGTATCCACTCCTGCAGGTTGGAGTGGATCTCCTGCCACTGTTGCTGCGCCACAAACTGGATTTCCTGTTTCTGTAGGTTCTCCGTCAACTGCATCAGGAGGGTGCATGGCTGCTGCTCCTGCTGCCAACAGGTAAATCCTCTTCAATAGTTGTACCCCTTGTTGATCGGGGGTCGGGCTGAAAGAAACCCTACTGGTACCAAATGTAATGGCATAGCACCTACCTCTCGCACACCCCTTCTGGTTGGGTGTGTGTGCAGTCTTTAAACAGCCCCAGCCCTGGCATTGGGCCATATTCCCAGGACTTCCTCTTGGAGGCAATGGTTTCAACCTTTCTGGGCCATTCTGGCCCCAGTTCTCCAGCTGGGCCACTAAATAGTTCAAGTCCCCTGCTGGTGATTTATCACTGTCCAATTATAAGCCACTTTGCCCAGTGGCCTATGGGCAGGAGGGAAGGGGAGACTCAGGCCCACCCACTACTCCGGGTCCCAGCCCAGGGACCCTAAGAATAGCAGCCATACACCATTGTGTCCCTTTAATGAAACTGCTTTCAGTTCCATGGGCTACCTCCCTGTGGCCCCAGCCTTCAGTAAAGCTTCACCCTTATCTCAGGGCCCTTTTATGTTCAGACCCAGCAGCCAGACAGCAGCTCTTCCTTGCTTCCCCCCCACCCCTGCCAGCACTGAGCTGTCCATGGTGCTGCAGTTCCTTTTGGCCAGACAGGAGCACCATATTTACTCCTCTGGCTCCAGCAAGGAACTGACTGGTCTGAATTGCAGCTCTTTTTATACTAGCCTACAACCCTCTGATTGGCTAGCCCCTTGCAGCCTCCCTTCATGATTGGCTGCTTCCTTCGCAGTCTCTCTAAGCTGCTTGGAGTATTTAGCTCTACTGTTCCTTCCCTGATCCAGGTGTGGTAGGACCCAGAGGCCTCCAGCAGGGTGCCTCTGGACCTAGTCCACCCAATCACATGTATATTTTAAATATCCTTCATGGGGGGGATGGCTGAAAGATCTGGAAGCAAGTTAACATTAACAGAAGTTCTGAACGGACATCAACATTTCCACTGCTTTACCTCACAGTGAGTTTATAGTTGCATGCAGCACTTCTTGTCAATCACTGATGGAATGTGTGCTGTAGTTAAAGTGTTCTCATGGTATATGTAAAGCAACCACAGTGAGGTTTTTATTTTGGGGGGGGGGGGGGGCATATGAATCCCAAAACTCTCCAAAATAATGTAATTTACATTCACTTGCAAAAAATGTATTTGGGGCAAGATATGCTTTACCTTCATGGCCAAACATAGGGATTGTCTCCAGAGGGAGTGTCTGCTTTGATAATATATGCACTTGTTTCACATCAAATACCCAAACTGCTTTCATAAATGACTGTCCAGGCTGCGTGAACCTTGGTCCTTTTCAAGCTGGTCTGGCAACACTCTCCTTGGTGTTGCAGTAGTATTCTTTCAGTTTGGCTGCCATTTTCTTGAACACTCCTTTTAAAAATGCATTCTGCTCTGCATCTTCACTGTACTTTTCCTTTGCATTGAGTCTGCCCAGTGTGTCAAATCCATGACAGAGTTGTGCGGTTGATGGATAGAAACAGAACATCTCAAAAGATTTAATAGTTTTCATCGATGATTTGGCATTCTGAGCAATGACTATGTCAAGTGGCAAGGTCATGTCATTTAAAAGCAAGATCAGTGTGTCCATTACCTGAATGCAGGGTGAAATCTCCATTTCACTTTCAATGAACTCACAGTAGTCACACGTTCAGCGTGGTAAAGAACTGCTTCAAACTAGAATTCCATCGTGTCACTACTGGTTCTGGACACAGGCATTTGGTCAGGATTAAGCTTTTTTTCCCCTGCAAAGAAAATCCTGAAACGCGGTTTGAGAGCTGGGCAGTGTTTAAACGTTTTCTTCATTGCAGCAATGACTATCATTTTAGAAAAAATGAACACGCCACTGATTGTTAGCCAGACTTACAATGTATGCATTGCACATTACATGCACCATATTAGGAAGCAGGCCCTGTTGAACCCGAGTATATGCTCGAGTACAGTATGTTGCATTGTCTGTTACTATCCCAGACACCTTAAAGTCTGTATCAAAATTGGTTAGGCAGTTTGGTGACAAAGTTGAATAATTTACCAGGTTAAGAACAGGACTGTCCAAAAGAAATGATCATAGCTTTTCTGAGCCATTAATTTGGGGGACAGCAATGATATGCAGTACATAATTATCTTTGTCAGCTGTTGACTCGTCAAACACAGAATCATCTTTTTTCATATGCTCTTTTCAGCTCCTGTGTACTTCAAACATTTTGGATAAGTAATCTTGGTGATGCTTATTAGCAGAAGGAAGGAAGAGCACCCGTGTTTGGAATTGGTTTCTGAATGTACTCCCTTAAGACTGCGCTATACCGTTTCTCCACTGGTATAGTTGCACTTGAGAATGCCTCAACCAATTCAATATATGCCACATTTTGAGCATCACGACTCTCGGTACTGCCATTAAACAGATATGACAGTTGTCTGATGTTTTGCTTTTGATGTCAGATCTGTTTCTGCTTTGTGTTTGGCATTATGATGCTGATCAGAATTTAAGAGTATCAATATTTGACTTGTGTGTGGTCTAATGTGACGTTGCAACTTTCCTCCATCAGCATGCAATTGCTTGGGATGCTGCTCTGTACAATCTAAGCACTGATTTTATTTATTTTTGCAGTTTGAGCCTTAGGATTTGCCATATGCTTAACCTCGTGGAAGTACTGTACTGTGTGTAAACAACCGCTTGTCTCCTAGCAACACAAGTATCGCGAGATCGGATGAGCCTGTTCAAGTTTGAATGTGCATGACAAATTAAACACAGTACACCCTCGCTATAACAAACCTCTGAGGATCTAAGCCATTTGTTCAGTATACCCCAGGCTTAGTTATAGCAAAAAGAAAGGGACCACAGCCCCAGGGCTAGAGGATCTCTCAGCTCCCCACCACATTTGATCTCTAATGTTGAATTGAGCCAAATAAGCCTCCCAAGGAGTTTTTCTTCTCAAAGTTAGTGGTCTTTTGCATCATTTGGGATGGGACAGCCCAATCTCTCTCAACTACAAAGAGGGTATAAAAACTGTTGTAAATGTCTGCTCTTACCCAAGTCCTCTGGCTGGCTCAAATCCAAGCGGTTGCCTTCCACTATGATCTGTGATGCCTTGGTCTCCTTCTGGAGTTGAATTTTCAGCTACTTAAGTCCTTGCTGCAGCTCATCTATTAGCAAGTTTTAAGTTGGCAAAAGGTTGCTTGGTCTCTACTATTTTGTGGAAAGTCTTCTGGTCTATGGAAATCAGATTGTTGGTCACTTCCACCTGTTTTACTATTCCAGCCTGGTTGGTGTTGCTGGATTTCCAAATCACTTTGTAGTTGCTGCTCCAACAGGGATCTCATCGCAGCCTGCAAGTCAGAGTCCTTTCTGGGAAACCTTCAGCTTCTTTTAGGTAATCTTAATTCCTTTTGCAAAGTCTCGAGCTCCTGTTTTAAACCTTGGCTGAATGTTTTTGATATTTACAAGCATTTCTAATTATTTGTTTCATCTTAGTTCAAGAGGAATCCTATACTCAATCTCGCTCCTTGGAAACTCGAACCCACTTCTCTCAGTGTTGTCCCCTTTTGACTAAGTGGCTAACCAAAAATTTGGGCATCGGGGATGTTCTAGTTGGGAGTAGAGGTTGATGGAGTCTAGTATTTTCTTTGATGCAATCTTGTTTATATACAAAGGACCACACAAAATGCTACTCCTCCAAACGTTCTTAGTTCCTTCTGCCAAAGGAAGTTTTAGACCCAAGCCTTTTTAGCCAACAGACCCAAAAGCTCTCTAGCTTTTCCCAGGGTCACACTGCTTACAGGCTTTCTTGCCTCTAGTTCTGTTCTTTTCGGTCCTGTGTGTTCTGTCTTCACATTCACACACAAACACTATATATGCAGCAGAAGCCCTCTGCCCACTCAGTCCAAACTCCTGGACAGTTTCACATAACCCTTTTGTCCTAGGTAGGGGCCTATGATTAATGTATTTGACAATTATGTTAATTGAAGGCTGAGTTCACACTACCAGTCTCAGTGAGGTTCTAACTCTACCCATAAAAAGGTTTCACCAAGTTTTAACAGTATGTGAAGCTCTGGAGATCTTCTCTTCACACCTGTCTAAAGCAACAAGTATGCTGCTGGTACTACACAATCAGCAACGGAGAAAAAAAAAAGGCAATGTGGGGATAGTGCTTTAGACAGCCCCTTATTCGGTTAAAAAGTCCCTGTAATGTCTACACTTATCACAACAGGTAAGCATTGCACCTGCACCACTGTAGTGAAAACATTTAGAAGAGGTTTTCCATTGCTGTAGTAAATCCACCCCGTTGACAGGCTGTAGCTAGGTTGAAGGAAGAATTCTTCTGTCAACCTACCGATCTCTATACCAGGCTTATGTTGGCTTAACTACATCTCAGGGATGTGAATTTTTCACACTTTTGAGTGGTGTAGCTAGATTGACCTACATTTTGGGTGTAGACCAGGGCTAAGACTTTTGTGCTCCTAGTGTCTTAAGTTATTAAAACTGAAAGTTTTAACTCATTAGAACACTTTAAGCACGGTAATAGACTATTCAGATTCTTTCTGGTTCTCATGCACTAACTCGTAATGTGAGCTGCAAAAACCAAACCTTTAAGATTCCATGAAAGGAGAAACAGGAATAATCAAAGTTTGATTAACTCTTTATGTAACTGAAACATGAGGTAATTCCTACCACCGTAATTGTGGTATGCAGCTCATTTCTCACGTTACTTACTCTGCCAGAGCAAGTGACAACTCAACTTCAAAATTAATCCAAATTTTGAATATGGGAATTGTCAGTTTTTCTGGTGCTGAGTAACACAACTGACCAATTGCTCATATTTGTCAACCTTGGAGGAAGGTAACTTAATAACAAGATTACATTTTTAAATAGGCAAGCACTTCTTTCTTTGGAATCTTGTAAACTTTTTTCAATGGTTAATGATGTCATGTAGCTCACCAATTTTCAATTAAACCATCCCATTATGAAGAACAATTTTAACATGTTAATGGAATCTTGAAACACACTCATTACATTCTCCTTGGTTTTCCAAGTAATTAAAAACAGGACAGATTATGCAGAGCAACTAGAGAAAGGCTGGATGACTATGCAAAGGGAGAAAAGCAAAAATATTTTAGTTCAGATTCTGTGCTCACATCTATTTATGCAGCACCCATTGACTTTAAGGGAGAGCTGCTTTTGTGTATCTGTCACTAAGTTACCTGCTCTGTTCACATGCTTCTGCAGAGGCTGCCTTGCACCTCCTTGAAACAGAAAATTCAACGTGCCTATTTATATAATAAGGAAGGACTGGTGGGACAGCAGGGAATGATGTCAATTAAAACTGAGTAGCAAGTTCACTCCACAGACCAGTGTTTACAAACATGGGAAAGGAAGGAGCGCAAAAGCAATTCAGAGTACAAGCTACTTGTAAAAATTCGTATTAAAAAACTGCAAAGCAAAAAAACCAAAAACCTGACATATTGAACTAAAGCCGAGCTTAATACACCCCCTTCTATTTATGGATTAAAGAGCACTGCAGAACATGTTTCTACCCCTGATGCTACTTAAAACCCATCATACTAATCAACCTTTTATGAAAACCCGCACAGAGTTGACCTGAAATACTTAGTTCACAAGTTTATTATGAAAAAAACACTGCAGTACTCTCCCGCAGTAACATCATTTTACAGGAAAAAAAACAGTTCTGTTCAAAATAACTCACTATGCTTGAACAATTACAAGGGACAATGAAGGAGGCAGAATGGGGAGGAAGAAAATGAGTGAGACAAAAATCAATACAATTAAATTAAACAGTATTCCCTGAAAAAACAAATCAGAACAGATTCAGAACACAAATAGGAGGCGGGCTTGGTACTTATTTTAAAAATGTTCATTAAGCTTCAATGATTGTTTGCTGCTATCCTTATCTACAGTCATGCTGAATAAAGCTATAGCTAAATGGAAAGTTAAATGTATTCACGAGGTGTTAATGTCTACATCTTAATATTTGCAGTCTCTCAGAGAAAGCAAAAGTAACTACAAATAGTGCTATGCCAGAAACTGGTTTCTTGACCGACAATGTTGCTTCAGCATGCAATGAACTGGTTCATTCTAAAGTGGTCACGGTTGTTGACAAGAGGCTTTGTATTTTATTATGGCACATCTTTTGGTCCATGTGAAAACGAGTTTGAATGTTAAATATTTTCTGACACTTTGGAGTTACTGTTGCTCTTCCCATTTCCTTTAGGTCAACATATGGTTCATGGCAATACTGTACAAGTGTAAAATCTTTACAGGAAGTAGTCTGGGGTGCGACGAGTAACATGTGGTTCACCTCTGCGTGGTGCTGGATCAAACTGCAAGCTGAAAGAAAACACGTTTTTATTCAAATTGCTACAGATTTTGTTGACTTGAATTCATAATTACCATATGCGTGCCCCTGATTAGCTGTCTTCCCCATAAGAATTCTGGGACTGGTGGTGTTTCCTTTTTAAAGAATTACTTATTCAAGCTACGAAGGTCTTCTGAAATGTTTTTACATGGTATTTAAGTGCAATTTTCTTCAATATTAAACCCATAGTTGGAGCCATAGCTTAATGGGTTTTTTCTACAGTCAATATGAACTGAGGACTGGTGAAAAATATCAAGGCTGTCACTAAAATGTATTCTCTACAATACCCACAAACCAGGGTGCATTTAGGAAGTCTACAAGGTACCCAAATACCAATGCTGCAGAGTGGCGGCGATTTAAAAGTATGCCACATTTCCAGGTTCTCACTCGTCTTTCATATTTCAAGCATTCTTGTAACTCAGTGCTTTTCAACCTTTTTTCATTTTGGGGACTCCTAATAAATTTTGAATGGAGGTTGGAAATTCAATCTATGGTTCACGGATCCCTACCATAAAAGTCTTAGACTGAACAGAATTGAATTATAAATGTTGTGCATGCTCAGCACGGCATTTGATAAACTGTAGGCTTCCCTGGTAACAAGAATACTTCCAGATTTTGGCCTGTAAGTGGGGTATGCACATACTTTTGATCAGAAAAATGGAATGCCTTTTCTTGGATCTGAAGCTTTATTTTCAGAGTCACCTTTTGCAGACCCCTTATATATAGTCCGCAGACCCCGGGTTGAAAACCACTATTGTAACTAAATGCTTTCAATGTATGACCCCCACCCTACAGAAATCAAACGTATGAAGAATTCTAATAACCTCTGACATGGGGCAAACATTGGAAGAAACATGTTTTCTGACTTTAGAACTATCAGAGAAGAGATCTGAGCTTCAATGGCTAATCCAAAACCGAACAAAAAATAGTTGAAAATAGTAAATAAGATATCAAGTCACGTTTTAAATGAAAATATATATAAATAAAAATAAATATAAGGGGGGGGAGAGAGAGCTGCTGCTATATGAAGTGTTTAATTCAGTCATGTCTGAAATGTAATTTCTGGAATCTGTGTTTAACAATCCCTTCTCCTTCCACCTTCAAATTATCTAGTCTTAATACTTAACATTCATATAAAAGCTTTCATAGAATCATAGAATATCAGGGTTGGAAGGGACCGCAAGAGGTCATCTAGTCCAACCCCCTGTTCAAAGCAGGACCAATTCCCAACTAAATCATTTCTGTTTGCATAGCTCTGTAGAGCTACTGAAGTTTAATTTCATCTTTAAAGAATTTCAGAATTGCAGTTAAGAATTAACTCTACTTGATGCCTGGACAGCCACTACTCACTAGTCCCTTTTTAGATTTATTTGGCATTTGATATTAGTCTTAACAGTTACCATACTCCTCTCCCCCACAGCAATATAAAAGTGATCTATTTTCTTAACTACATTGATTAATGAGAATCTGATCTATAAATACTTACAAGGAGTATTTTAGAGTATCATCAAGTTCCATAATTGCAGCTTGGTTGCCACAGCGGTAACAATAGTTTGGAGCACTGAAAATTGTTACTACATTCCGATCATGGCACCAGTTGTACCCCTAAAGAGGGAAAAATACAAAAATCAAATAAGTCTTTATTAAGGTGTCCTTCAAACATCCATTCCCTTTTCTCTCTGTATGTAGCTGTAAGAACCAGACAGTCTCAGTGGTTCACAGATTATGGTTCATCGAACCCTTCTAGGTAATATATCTAAGAACATTAAAAACTAAGCAGGGAGGAATCAGAAGGAGAGGTTGCCCACATTGGCTATTGTATCTTCACTGATAATTCTCAGAAGGGGGGAGAAATCTGTTCTTCATACCATAACCAGAGATTTGTGATTTGAGACGAACACAAGAGTTTCCCTGGTTAAGATCAGACAAAGTTAATATTAAGTGTGATTATAACTAGCGGTGCAAGTAAAATCCAGGTCTTACCGGTGGGTGAAGGGAAGCTAACGGGGGAGGAGCTAAAGGGGACATGTGACCTCACCATGTGACTCCTCACTGCAACACCCCTAGCCCGGGGCCCCCACACTCTCCCTATCCCTACCCCACATCCATCCCCTGTTTCCTGGGGCAACGGGGGGAGGAGGCGGCTATCTCCACCTCCTGCTGTGCCTGAAACAGGGCTAAGGGGGGAGTGAGGTTGGGGGCCGGCAGCACAGCCGCCGGAGGAGCTGCCGGCGGTCTGCTCCTTTCCCCGCTGTCCTTCCCAGCCCTGGCGGGGTTGCTGCTGTGGCTTTCCGGTACGTTGTACAGGCTCTAAATAGCTTGCTTGTATGGCATACCAGAGCGTAATGGCCTATTTGCACTGCTCATTATAACCTTAATGGATTTTATCAGTAAAATTTTATCTCAATTACACCAGTATTAGAGTAACTCCACTGAAGTAAATAATTGCACTGGATTTACATTGGTGTCGCCAAGATCAGAACCTTGATCTAAAGAAGTTTTACCGGAACCACTGGATATAAAAGCCTTTTTGCTTTTGCATGTGTAGTTAAGGTATGAAGACTACACAAAGCCTAAAAAAAATTAGATTTTAGTAGTTGCAATGCATTTGACTTTAGATACATTAACTATTACACAGAAGTTTAATGCTCTTCCAGTTTCAGGATGAAGCTTCTGGGTGTCTTTACTTTCTCCTATCGGAAAAGGACAACGTATTGCCACAGAAGCCCATTCTGAAACAGAAGCACTACGATAATGGCATTTAAGTATCAACTGCTCAAATTGTGGGGTATTTAAAACAGAACTGCACAGTACTTACCTCCATTACCAGCTGATGCGCTCTTGAAACCAACGTAAGGCCATTGGCATGATTAAAAGTTTCTGAAATATCTTGCCCAAACGTATAGCCAGCACCACGAGGAGAAATGCCCCAACCACCGCGATCATCTGGATCTGACCATAGCAAATCACACATTGGACCCTGCAACACATTTTTAAAGTCATGAGTCTTCAGTCGTATGACATATGGGGGAGATATATATATCTATCAGACTCAAGTGTTCATTTAAATATACTAACAGCACAGTTGACACTTGGGAAACCCTGGTAACCGATTACAGTAAGTGAAGAATCTTAATGAGGAATGGAATTGCTCTAAGAAGAGACTGGAGACCTCAGATTAAAAGGGCTTGTCATGATCTAGTATGATCACCTTCTCCAATTTATTCTCTAAACCAATGGTCTCCTAAGTGGGGTGCGCGACAGGAGAAGCGTGTCTCTCTTCCCCCCCCAACAGTTTGGGCAGGAGCCTGAGCGGCTTTTTTTTTTTCTTTGCGCGCTTCGGCAAAAATGGTAGAGCCGGCACGGCAGGGGGTGCGTGCTCAAATTTTTTTTACACTGATAGGGGTGCACGATCAAAAAAGTTTGGAGACAACAGCTCTAAACCATGGGCAAGAATAATGTATGTGTACCACTACCTTCCTTCAGACAGTCTGCAGGGAGACTGACATTGTCACACTATGAATACACATCCGTTTGTCATGAACTTCATTCTTGAACTATGTTTATATAAGTACACAAGGATATAAAGAAAGTATGCTGAAATGGGAAGACTTGTGTCTAAACAGCACATTTTGATAATAGATCTATCAATACCTCGTGGGGAACTTCTTGCAGGCGATCAAGTGCTCTGATGTGATCCAGTGTATCTATGGATGGTGAGAGGCCACCATGTAGACAAAAAATCTGGAAGAGTTGTACATCTGTTAGAATCATCCAATTGATTTGCAAGTATTTTATATTGACACACATGCTAGTAAAATGTACAATCAGCAGCAAAATTGCAACAGAGAAATAAGCAATAAGAAAAGAGCTCTGAGATTTAATCTTGATTCTACACCTCTTAAAAGCTACTCTTTTTTAAGACAGCTTTTTTTTTTTATTTTTTTTTTTTTTTATTTTTTTTAAAGTGTCTAATTTCAACATACCTGGCCATCCACCAAGGCAGTCAGAGGAAGATAGTCAAAAAGGTCTGTGAAGTACTTCCAAACATTTGCATTTCCATATTTCCTTAAACATTCATCGTAGAAACCATATACTTGTGTTATCTGTCTGCTTTCGTGGTTCCCCCGAAGAATTGTGATGCGTTCACGATAACGGACCTACACAACACAGAGCATTTATGATGACTATCAAGTATCACCCCTCCCTTAAAAAACAAAACAAATCTTCCCAGAAGGAAAAGCCAGAACCAAGGGAGAACAGGGCTAGGTTATATTTTTCATGAAGTGCCCAACAGAAGAGAGTTATGTAGACCAGATCCATTTATTTTGATGTAATCTGCAGAAAGCTAAAAGTAAAAACATTTAAGCAGAAGATCTATTAATAAAAGACCTTGAACTGCCAAAGCCCTACTATGGGCCAAAACTGAGCTGAAATAAGGTCTGTGGCCACTACTATTCATGGATTTCACATAAGCTTTTATCTGCTCTCAGTTGCTTTCTCCTCATAGCCTTCATTTAGTATACTATTTTCAGAAGATTTATAACCAATTAGTTTAACACTGACTCATTAAACTTTAAAGTATCTTTAGGCTCTCCCTTTTGTCAGGCCTAAACACCTCAAGTTTCTGTCTCTACTTATGGATAGTCTCTCCAACCCTCTTAATTCACCCCCAGCCTTTGCCCAGTAGTGCAAGACCCACAAACTTGAGAAAACTGATATTTATAAAACCAACCCTTTCAAACATGAATTGCAAGTTACTATAGTTAATTAATACAGCACTGGTTTTCAATAAAATATTCTTAGAAATCACAACTTTTGCTGAGGCAGAATAGTCTAGTACGAGCAAAGAACTGGGAGTCAGGAGTACCAGCTCTGCCAGTGACAAACTGTGATTTTAAGAAAGTCATTTAGTCAGTGTGTCAGTTTCTACATCTATAAAACAGAGGTAACATCTAACAGGAGTGTTAGATGTAGATGGTACAAAAAGTATATTGTAAGACAGCTTTAGTAAGTTAAATATAGTCATAAATACAGAATAAACTTGAGGGGGGGGGAAATGTTACCTTAAGAGCTACAAGCAGTGTGACTGTTTCAACTGAATAATATCCTCTGTCAACATAGTCCCCCATAAACAAGTAATTTGTGTCTGGTGATTTGCCTCCAATTCTGAAGAGTTCCATGAGGTCGTGAAATTGCCCGTGGACATCTCCACAGACTGTGACTGGACATCGCACTTCTTGTACATTGGATTCTTTTGTCAAAATTTCTTTAGCCTGGAATAGAATATTTAAGAAATTGTTTACAAACAGCCATGATGTTAAAGCTCTGCTCTACATTTCCAGATCATTTACTGTATGCTCCCTTCAAGTACTTTTGCACAGCCGTTTCAAGGCTGATCTGTCTTACATGCATATTCTTGCTTTACTATTTTTAAAGTAGTTTTAAAATAACTGAACTGAAAGTATGTCATTCTGCTTAATATTGGTTTTTGGTTTTTTGTTTTTCCTTCAAAGGAGAAGTTTTCAATTGGCTACTGTGAAATATAAAGGCTGACATCATGCAAACAAGTGTGCCACTGGAGACCTTTTATGTGGTGGGGAGCAATGTCCACGGACAGCCTAAAACAACAGCTCAGAGAAACGCAAACTATTTATCTCAATGGGTTAGTGCTGATAATTACAGTATGAATATTTTAGAGCGTCAGTTGCTTTATTGCTCACCATTTAACAAACATCAAGCTTAATCAATCATTGTTGGATATTGTGGGAGATACTGGGGCAGCTACTTGATGTTAATGGTTGCTGGGCTTAGCAGATAAGAAATTCATAACCCTCTCTAACTTTAAAGTAATCTCTACCCTTTTTGTTTCCCTCAGCCCCCCAAAAAAGTGCAAAGGGGAAGAGGAAATGCATCTCTTCGACCATACCAAAAACGAAAGCGACCCCCAAACTTTTGAGTATCATAGAAAACAATATCCTACTCTCTTGATACAGTATTTCTAAATTTCGTGTAGTGTCTAAATAATACACCTTGGTGTTTGAAAAATTTCAGCTCCCCCCTCCAAAACCTCCATATTCAATTACTCAGTGGAAATAAAACAAATTAGTCTTCATCTGCCTAATTACAGTTCTAGGTTCTCTGCTTTATAATTTAGATCTAATGTGCTGCATAAGACAAAGATTCTTGGCTACAGACCTAAAATAAATAAATAAAAATCTATTTTTCCTTCCTGGTTTGGGGTGGGGTGGGGGGGGGTGTATACAACAACTCTTTCCATAGTGGAGACTACTTAAAGAGAAATGCATTACTCCGATCTGTTAGGGGAAAGGATGCCAAGCAATACCCCACAGCGAAATAAAGGAATGATTCCTTCTCTCCATCAAAAAAAAAAAAAAAAAAATTTACCGCATGGAAACTAGAAGGAACAGAATGTCCTGTCAGTATCACAGGTATTAGGGCTGCCATTTGTATGCCCAACATACAAGACATCAGTTCATACGAAAAGTAATAAAATGTAGCATAGAAAGTCATTTTAAAGCATTCAATTCATTACATTATTTTAATCAGATATCTTGCTGCCAGCTGTCATAGTTTGTCCCCATTTTGGGTATAGGATACATGCCAAAAAACTTTTTACTTCCCAAGCCAAGGGGAAAGCAATATAAATAGGAGCACATTTAACAAGGTACTTCTCTTGATATTTCAGCTTAACTTATGTAGCTCCAATATACTTATTTAATATGAGAAGTCAATTTTCTAGATGCATCACTACAACTAATCAGAAACGTAGAGCTACAATGACCAAACTATATCTTGCTTTACAGTTCTGAAACATCAAAAATAAATATGCTTACAAAAGTATGTCACTGCTAGTTAGACTATCTGTACACAAGCTCCATTTCAACTCTGTTCACGGACTACTTAAAATATAAATGTAATGATTATATTGGTTTATACTTTAACTAGTCCGTGAACAGAGTTGAAACAGACTAACAGCTCACCTCCACTTTAGGGTCAGTTTGACGCCCTAAAAAGACCTAACAAATCTGACAATCTTGGCCCATGCACCAGTTTACTTTATTTTGTACAGCACAAGTCTTCTGAAAGCATTGTAGGTAGAACTAATTCGTGTCCATTTAAAGAGCATTATATTTAAAGTTTAGGGAACCAGAGACATTAACTCAAGTCAACAACCTTCATTTAATGTACTGTTTATATTCAGAAACATTGATATGAAACATGCTTCTGTATATCCAAGTTTCCACATTATCTATAAAACAATCAGCTGGATGGCTGAAATGTCATCTCAATGTTTCTGGATATTATCCAGTCTAGCAGCCATGGTAACAGAATTTTAAACAAAGCAGTGCCAGAGAGAATTAAACTTTAACTAAATATTAAAGATGTAACTCACCAGACCTCACCTAAACCTGGAAAGAAGTTAAAAAAATGCCAAAAGGTGATAGGTGCCCCGGAATACACAAAATTAATCTGAGGGACAGAATTCTCTTTGTCCTTAGAATATAAATAAATATCATTAAATTAATCCAGTTGGCATAAGAGAAACCTGGATCTACTCATGCTGTGTCCAAGCCTGAAGTCGCACAAGGCTGGTGGTGGCTACATACTGGTATGGTAACTTTAGGACAGAATTCTGATTTGTTATTTTAACCCAGAGCACAGATTTTATTAAAAACATAAGAATGGCCGTACTGGGTCACACCAAAGGTCCGTCCAGCCCAGTATCCTGTCTGCCGACAGTAGCCAATGCCAGGTGCCCCAGAGGGAGCGAACCTAACAGGTAATGATCAAGTGATCTCTTTCCTGCCATCCATCTCCACCCTCTGACAAACAGAGGCTAGGGACACCATTCCGTACCCATCCTGGCTAATAGCCATTAATGGACTTAACCTCCATGCATTTATCTAGTTCTCTTTTAAACCCTGTTATAGTCCTGGCCTTCACAACCTCCTCAGGCAAGGAGTTCCACAAGCTGATTCTTCTTCACACAGTGCACAACTTGTTTCAAAGATGCTAGTTGCCAAACATTGCTTTGGATACTATTTAACTCTGTTCTTTAATATGAAATGTTTAACATGATGACAAAACAATTTCATTCAGAAGTGGCTCATTTGTCTTTTCCAAGAATAACTGATTCTGCATAATCATGCACAAAACATGTAGGATCAAACTCAAGGAAGTTGTCACAATTGTTAATTTGAGTACTGAGAATGTTATTAGTTCATAAACTCCCTATGGCGTTTCTCTACTAACCTGATTTCTTCATTAAAAAGAGAACATACTTCCATCAAGCCTTGCTAATTTCACTCTCAAAAACATTATCTTCACCATTATGTTAAACATCTCTTTTCCTGACTAGCGTTTAAAGTTAACACTGTAAGAACAAAAATGTGTTAAGGTGTACAAATTTGCCAGTAAATGTCCTTACAAATAATTTCAGCTGTAATAGAATGTGTAAGCAGTTTTATGCAAAAATAGCACAAGTGCTACAAAGAAGATCCTCCTAAGAATTTTTCATCCAAGGTTAACACCACTTCACATCAAAATTGCACACACCTTTTTGTTGTCCCTATCTTTAGGAGATAAAAGTCACTTTCAAAATATTAAACATCCTTAGTCAGCTTTTAAAAGACTCATTTGTTGAATCTTAAGAGCATGTACCCAGCCTTTAACAACAGCTGTTTTCCAGTCTTAAAGCCACAATATAGAGGTACAGATTTCAAGAATATGAAAAGAATTAAAGATTTCAAGATGAACACAGGTGGTATGAAAAACCCATGCTGAAGCAATAGTCTTGGTCAGAAGTACACTGCTACAGAAAATATTTGTAGTTCCACTTTAAAGAGAAGAGGCAGGAGAAGTCAGCAAAACGTGATGTAATGTAGGCTGTTAATGGAGAACTCCACCCATTTTACTCAGCAGGGCAATCCAAAAGCTCAAGACATAAGAAGCACTTATCAGATACACTTCAGATTAGTCACAGTATGACTAAAGTTCATTTACAATTGGCATCTGAGTTGTCTGCTTACCCAGCCAGTTTTCTCAAAAGCAATTTGACAATGACTGAATAAGCCCTCAGACTACAAATGGAAAAGACTCAATATTGATTTAGTTAAAAATAGGAATTTGGTTTGCAACATGCTACAAGTATCAGAGGAAAACTTAAAATGGTATTTTTTTAAAGAATACATTATTGGATTATTGCTCATCCCACCCTATGCAGTTTGTAATGAGATCTCAGTACCTAGGAAGAAGACAAATCTAAAGTACTATTCTGTAGGTTTGCTTTTGACTACCGAGCACATTTCTGCAAAAATAATCATTTTAAATACACAGTTCAAATATTTTGTTGGAGGTCATCTTTTTAAGGCATAGAGCAAATTATTGGTCCACTAACCTTCAGTAACCATTTATTACCAATCGTCAATTTGGTTTTAAGTATAGAAGATTGGTCAACTGCACCTGCCACTGCTATTAAAAAGCAGATAGTTTCACTTAGCAAGAGTCATAGGTTGTGGCCCAGATTCTTTGGTGCACAGAATTTCTGCTTGATGCAACAGAGATGGGTGTGGAAGTATCATGTATATGTATACATATTAGCATTCATTTCTTAGATTCTCAGGGTAGATCTTCAGCAGATATAGCCCTGCCAAAGTCCAAAACACCCAGGAGCGCCTCTGAAATACATCAGCTGGGGCACACTGCATTCCAGCTTTGCCCTATTTACCACCTCTCTATGCTGGGGCTATGTGAGTTTGATATAGGTGTATATCAGCCTAACTCCAGCAGAGCTTCTCTATATCGGAGAATTCCCCTAGATTCAGCTGTTTTCCAGCCTTTTTGCACTGCCAGAGTGCTCCAGTCAGGCACAATCATTTTTCAATCATTCCTGTATTTCCTTCAGGTCCTTTCATGGTTTTCCAGTCAGAAGTCCCTAGCCAATGCATTTGATCATTTATAATATCATTTGGTGCGTGTAGCTCAAACGTTGCAGGCAAAATAGGATCCCTGCTCTGAGAAACTTAAGGACTAAATGCGCAACACAAAAATGAAACAGAATAATGCAGGAACTACTGAAATTATGTAGATGTACAAAACCTTAAAAAAAGGTTTTGATGCAACAGAGATGGTTTAGATCCTCAACAGACCTGATTTCAAGTCAACATGCATAACCAATCTTTGCATAGAACTCAGAGCTATTTATGCGAGCACAAATCCCAAGTTGCATACACTACGTATTAATAAGATATTTCCTCTGTAGGCCTGTCCCATGTGTAGCAGTTTAGCATATGTATCTTTTTTCTCCTTTAGAAGACCAAATCTTTGAGCTGCTTTTGCTCCCGTGGATGCCCCAGGATATTAATCTGGCATGTCTTGCAAGATGGACACTGGTTTCAGCAGTAACACCTCTTCTATAGTGTGCTGTTTTCAGTCACCAGGAAAGAGGATGCTCTGACCAGTCTGAAGACACCACCCATTCCCCCAACTTCCTCCCCTAGATCTGCTACACAGGATATGACTAAAGCCAGATTGATCAACTGAATGGGATGAAGACTGGCCTTGGCTCACAGGTTCAGGTCCTGGTACAAGACCACAATTCCATGCAAGGCCATTCACTGATGGACATTATTTCTTTTCTTTGTGTGCAAAGATTCCCTATTTGTATATTTCAGCATGGGGACGGGGGGAGGGAAGGGGCGAGGAGAAGAGGAAATTTGGATCAGGGCGATTTTAAAAGCTGTGAGGATCTTTTGACTACATAATAAATACCTGAGTCAGTTAAAAGAATTGCAATTCTATGAACATTCTTAGAATGCAGATGTTAGCCTTTTCTGCCATTCAGCCTAACAAGCCAATTTTGACCTATGCTGAACCTTAGAAACTGCTGATGAGAAAGTTGTGGGTAGGTGCAGGAGTCAGATCAAGAGATAGGGGGGGGGGGGGGGGGAGAGAATCTGACTCAGCTTAATTTACTTTTGCCTTTTAGTTTATACTTCAGCTTTTAGTGGGAAGTAGACTTTCATCCCGAGGAAGGAATAGCAATAAACCTTGTTTGGCCAGGCTATTACTTTGAGCTGAAAATACACTGTCCTTCATTTTGTGAGCTTCCTGCACTTCCAGATGTTCTCGGTTCCAGCTATGGTGAATATTTAGGGTTCAACGAAACAATGCAAGCCTGGCCCTTCAATACATGTGCTATGGACACATAGTACAGCCATACAGTATACTTGCTGCCCTTTCTTTTAATGATTGCTGGGGACGTGGAGAAAGGTGCTGAAGAGGATCAAGACAACCGTTAAAACTGTAGGTTGTGTGTGTTAGGGTGAAAACAAAAACAAAAGCTGCAAAAAGCATATGGATAGTAGGTTAACTTTAGAAATGGGTAAACTGTACCACTACTGGAGTTCAAAAGCTTTACCAGGGGCTGACCATTCCAACTGAAGGCTCGGTAACAAAATATAGAGCTGCCTGAAGTGGGTAGCAATGCTCAATCTTGAAGGATACAAACACTTCGCTATCCACAGATTGCTACTTGCCTGAGTGACAGAGGGAGCAACTAAACCAATTTGATTGCACTGATAGCAGCAAGATCAACAAACAACTCATTCATAAGGAAGTTAACTAGAAAATAAAAATCAAGCTAATATACTCTATAATACAACATAGGTAAGCAATTTTTCACTCATGTTTTGGAAGAGTTTCTCCCTCTAAAAAAAAAGGTTCTACAGTGCTTTTAAACTTAATTCTGCTTAATTCTTAACTCTCCATCCTTGATTTTTAACTCAAAGCAATAGGTTTGTCAAGGTTGCAAATATTTATAGTTTTAAGGTATTTCTTTCTCCACCCCACCCCCAAACTGGAAAAACACATTATTATTCTGCTAAAATTATTCATTTTAGGTACTAGACTAAATTAAAGACTTGGGGTGGGAAGGGGGGAGAAGAATCACATTTCACTTAACACCAACAGCTGACCTGTCCAGAAATGTCATGAATAGCTCTGAAGCAAAGGTCATTCCTTGAACTCAAGTGTATGAAATTTTAACACAAGAGTCACGATGAAATGGATGGCTCAGGCAATTAAGTAAACAAACCTTCATCCTTAGATGACATTCAAAAACAGATTGGTAGTACATGAAGCCAACTATTCAGGTCTTGTCTACATGCAAGAGTTGTATTGCTTCAACTTAAGTCAGTTTTTAAACATTTAGTTAAATCACTGCAAACCTCTGCATGGATGCTTTTTTCAGTTTAAGATGGTTTATCTTAAACCAATTCCTAATTCACTTTAAGTAAAATCAGAATAAGCATTTCCACACAATTTAACTAGTTAAAAGTCACACCTTTAGTTAAACCAGTGCAACTGTCGTATGTAGGTGAGCACTAAAGTTAGTTCTCAGCAGAACACGGATGTTGGTAACATGGCCACTGGAATTGGTAGTTCAAGCATTTAACAGGCAGGACTGAAACCCAATGAAGTAAATGGCAAGGACATTGTGGGTAAGCAAACACTGCCGCTGGCTGTCACATACCTGTTCTGTGGATACAGGATTTCAGCATTACATTAGCAACCAGCACTTTTCATAAAAAGTAGGATTACTTTAAAGAGTGAAAAGATTGAACACTTTTTAATGAAAACTATCATAAAAATACAGAGCTGGAAGGGATCTCAAGAAGTCATCAAATCCAGTCCCTGCACTGAGGCAGGTCCAAGTAAACCAAGACCACCTTTAACAGATGTTTGTCCAACCAGTTCTTAAAACTCCCAATGAGGGGAATTCCATAATCTAATCTTTGAATATTATTCCAGATCTTAACTACCCTTATAGTTAGAAAGCTTTTCCTAGCATTTACCCTCAATCTCCTTTGCTGCAGATTATTTGTCCTACCTTCAACGGACATGGAAAACATGATCACCGTCCTCTTTATAACAGCCCTTACAATATTTGAAAACTGATCAGGTTCCCCCCATAGGCTTCTTTTCTCAAGACTAAACATGCCCACTTTTTTTAAACCTATCCTCACACATCAGGTTTCCTAAACTTTTTTTTTTTTTGCTGCACGCTCCCCTCTGGACTCTCAATTTGTCCAGATCTTTCTTAAAGTAGAGCACCCAGAACTGGACTCTCTGATACAGTACAGTAACTCCTCACTTAACATTGTAGTTATGTTCCCAAAAAATGTGACTTTAAGCAAAACGATGTTAAGCAAACCCAATTTCCCCATAAGAATTAATGTAAATAGGGAGGGGTTAAGTTCCAGGGAAAAATTTTTTTGCCAGACAAAAGGCATTAAACAAGCAATTTAATACATGTATTAAACACGCTGGCAGCCCCCCATCAGCTCCCTTACCCCTCTCCCCCAGCACCTCCCACCCACCGGCAGACCCCACGGATCAGCGCACATCCTTCCCCATCCCTCCAGCCTCTTGAACACCACAAGACTGCTGATTGCCGTGGGCAGAAGGTGGGGGCATTAGGGGGAAGGCACTGTTCCGGAGTCCGCTGACGGGCAGGAGGTGCTTGGGGGGGTGCGGAGGCGTAGGGGAGCTGATAGGGGGCTGGCAGCCGGGGACAAAGCAGGCGGCCAAACGACGTTATAGGGAAGCATTGCACAACTTTAAAGGAGCAAGTTCTGTAATGGAGCAGGGACGTAACATCGAAACAACGTTAAGTGAGAGGACATTACGTGGGGAGTTACTGTAGTCCATCTGAGACCTCACCAGTGCAGAGCAGATCAGGAAATTTTTAGTTAGAAAGTTATCAAAAGCTTTCCACAAAGCATCAACAATTCTTTAAAAGTCCAAGCTGTGACAATATGCCCTCCACATCAATGACTCAGTCCTCAGCTGCACTAAGCTCAAGGGTGCAGAGGCAAAGATGGTGCTCAATCACCTTTTCCATTTCTCTTGGAATGGCTAAACAGACTCCCCCAAGCTTCCAGAGCTCAAGGTATGCTCTTGTAGTGTACCCCACAAGAAGGGCAAGAATGTGAAGCTGGCTGTCACTTACACTAACTCTGAGTTTCGCTACACTAGGGTTGGGCAAACTACAGTCCGGGGGCCGCATCCGGCCCTTCAGACGTTTTAATCTAGCCCAGGTCATGGGTTTGCCCCACTCCGTGTGTGCCGTGGCTCCCGGAAGCAGCAGCACGTCCCCCCCTCCAACTCCTATGCATAGGGGCAGCCAGGACTCCACATGCTGCCCCCTCCCCAAGTGCCGCGCCCGCCAACAGGTTCCCGGCCAATGGGAGCTGCAGGGCAGGTGCCTGCAGACAGGGCAGCACGCAGAGCCGCCTAGCCGCACCTCCATATAGGAGCTAGAGGGGGAATATGCTGCTGCTTCTGGAGGCTGCTTGAGGTAAGCAACGCCTAGATCCTGCCCCCGTGCCCAGCCCTGATCTCCCTCCCACCCAACCCCCTGCCCCAGCCCTGATTCCCCTCCCACCCTCTGAACCCCTCAGTCCCAGCCCAGAGCACTCTCCTGTACCCACAACCCTTATCCCCAGCCCCACCCCAGAGCCAGCACCCCCAGCCGGAGCCCTCACCCCCTCCTGCATCCCAACGCCCAATTTCATGAGCATTCATGGCCCGCCATACAATTTCCATACCCAGATGTGGCCCTTGGGCCAAAAAGTTTTCCCATCCCTGCATTACACCAAGGACTCCCCGGCTGCCCCTTTAGTGCAGCTTTCCAGCTGTTTGCAACAAGTTCAAACAAAAGCAAGCTCATTTTTACAGAGCTCTCCGACAATGTTATGAACTACGCAGTTTTGCATGAAGATAAGATACAAAATGTGTGGCCTGGCATTCATGTATCGAATTGAATTAGCCCTCAGGATCCATAAGCAAGCTTTGTTGCTACAGATCATGCTTTCAACCTACACCACCACCACTTCAATTAAAGCTGAGTGAACAGTCAAGTTCAGAGGTCTACAATGGGCCTAAATTACCTGCTTGTTAAGTTTGTTCTCAATTGTAAATAGTCTCGGAAACTAAATTAGAAGTACAAATTAGGTTTCAAATTTAGATTGCTATGAAGAGTTGACTCAATGAAAAAGTTTGTAATAACAAGTAATTTATTCCATTAATTACAAAATTATGTCAATTGAGTTTGTATGGCTTTATAAACCTGTTTACACTAGGTTACCTATTGCTGACAAGTGCTGAACATAGGTTAAATAGGAGTGTAGCCAAGGACAGAATGTCCCACAGTTTCCGAAATTATGGTATGAGCAGGTTTGGACCAAAGTTTCTGGAAGAGTGCTGAATGCGGTTTGCTCTTGCCACACCTGCAGTTAATCCATGTTCAGTACTGGTTTAACTGCATCCATTCATTACTAGTTAATTTTGCTAGCAACAGATATACAGAAGTAGAACAAAGCAGTTGCAGCTACCCTTTAAGAAAAGATTTTCCTACACAGTGATGTTTTTTAAGGGGGGGGGGGGAAGTCCAAGTCTAAAGAGTGGCCAAATTATAGATTGTATGATCTCCGGAGCAGGGACTGTATCAACATCTATTTTGTGCTAGTTGTCGTATAAACAAGACACTGACTGGAGTTTCTAAAAACTATGATATTATAATTCAGCCCTTAATGCATCTGTAAGGTTGCATCTTACCTTGAAACTACACAACACACCCCTGCTACATCTCTTTTCAGCATACTTCATCTGCAGACAGGCCAGGGGGCAACTAGACCATTGCCCCTTCTCCCAGTAACGCACTGTGGACACCAAGGAGTATGAAAAGCAGGCCATGTTCCAGAACTTAATTTATGCCTTGCTTTCCCCTTCTTTTCATACTCGCATAAGAGCTGGTCTAAACCTGATCATGGGGGATTTATACTGCCCTCGATTTATAAACACTCATTAAGGAATCTTCACACAACGCAATGTTATCAAAATTAACATTAGCATCATGGCCATCCAAATAGCAACAAGCTATGCGCAAGTTTTATTATATTTTTAATAAATGTAGTACTTAAGCAAAACAACACCTGTAAGATGTGTCAGTTATACACTAAGAAGCCATTCATCTTAGAATAAATATCAACTGTTGAAAAATCTAATCACCATTCATGACTGAAGTTTTATTTTTAATTTGAAAAAATAAAAATTTAGAAACCTAGTACTTCAAGGAATTATTTCTTTCATACATACAGTGGACATTTTGCCAAGTTATAGCATAGTCACCATTAGCTATGTGACCAGGCACAATACAACCAGGTGGTATATTAATGAAGCAACTAGATTAGAGTCTTATTACAGCATGGAATAATGCAAACAGATGTGTATTCTTAACCAGGAGAGCTGAAGGAGGAAAGAACAGAACCCTTAGGCGTATTACTATTCCACTAGCTCCAATTTACAATGCATACAACCCAAGCTTCTTAAATGGCAGAGTTCAGGGTCTGACAATCCTTATCAGATAAAAGTTATGAACAAAATATACAAGAATCCATTATAAACTGATTTTTCTTATCACAGCACTAAAATAAGTCTGTAAAACACAATATATATATATACACTCAATACTGCCATTCCCCTTTAAAGGCACATAATTAAACTATTTAATTCAACTCCCACTTTCAGGCATCCTATTTTGTTAATAAACCCTTCCTTAATCCCATTCAATTTTCAATTATTCCCTCCCTCTCCAGCCTTCTATTCATGTCTTGGAACCACCAGGAAGCTTCATTTCCACTCCAATCTCTCACTGAAACTAACTTTAGAGTCGGTAAGGCCTGGTCTACACTAAAAAGTTGGGTAGACCCAGCTAAGTCACTCAGACATAGGGAAAATCCACACCACTGAGCAACATAGTTAAGCCAACCAAAGGGCCCCCATGTAGATGGATAGAATTCTTCCCTCCACCTAGCACTGACTCATGTAGGCCCTGCTGATGCACTCTAAAAGACTCAGAGCATGTTAACACAGTACTGTTTCCAATGGGACTAAATCAACATGTACTAGGATATTGCAGATTATGTATTCCTTATGCCACCTGATCTTAAACCAAACTTTGCCTCACTATGAAGACACGCCTTAAGTCTGTACAAAAAATTACTCCTGCTAGATCAAAATATTTATTCCAAATTAAGCAATCACACAGAGCTGCACCTAAACAACAAAAGGTGCGACTTTAAGACAATTTAGTTATTTTAGTTGAAGTTTGTGTGTTAAGCTAATTTCATAGATGTGCAAGGGACTGTCAGTTTCAGTGGGGGTAGATATATTTTTACAAGTTGAAGCAGATCTATACCAGAGGCTCAACTACATCCCCTTCTCTGGCCACTCCTGTTACCTATCTACTCTCACTTCTGTTATCTCACCCTTGAAATCTGACTACCATTCTTTTGCCAAACTTCTTTCCTTCTACAACCTCTCATCTTGCCCACTGACAATTCCCCCATCTTCACAATCTCAGAATCACTTTATGTTTATTTCCTTCTACACTGTGGCTGAAAAGGTCTCGTTGCTTCAATCTATCCTTACTGCTAAAACTGGTTCTCTCACCTTATGGGAGTTTCAACTTCCCTTCTCTCTATCAAAAATGGTTCAGTTTAGGTCATCTTTCCTACCAGGTGTATAAGAGGTACTTCTGCAGTGCTCATCACCATTATACATAAGCATTGAGGGAAAGATCCACAAAGGAAGTAATGCATCTAACTGCCACTTTAGCCACCTAAGTCCAAAATTCAGATCCTCAAAGTGTCCATTCAGCAGCTGCCACCTAATGCCGTAGGTACACAAGTTTCTTTTTATGAAGTCCCAGCGGCACCTAAAAATCTGCCAGCAATCATGGAAATACTGCCTCAGTCCTGACTCCAGATGCCTCTCTCATGCCTAAGCCCCAGCAGGATCTTAAAAGGAGATGTTCCCCCACCACCACCTTCCCTGAAGGGCCCAATCCAGTAGGCATTATTAGAATCAGCCTTAAAGCACATCTACTGGATCAGGCCCCATACAGAACCCCACAGGAATATAATGGTGTCCACCCCATATAACCTTTAAACAAGTGGTTATAGCAATCTGCCAGGATGCAGGAGATCTGGATTCAATTCATTCCTCTGGATTTGCAGCATGGATTTGAACCCACATCTCCCATGCAACAGGAGAATGGCCTACCCACTGGGCTATAGTCATTTTCACATATTCCAATTACTATTTAATTTATATATAGTGGAACAGCTTCAACAGGAGATACTGAAATACCAACCCTAGAATGCCACTTAGCCCAGTGGCTAGAGCATTCTGCTGAGAGGTGGGAGACAGGTTCAAATCTCTGCTCCACATCAGATGGGGAGGAGATCTGACCCCATGTCTACCACATTGTGAGTGCGCTAACCACCGGGCTAAAGGTTATAAGGGGGCACTACCATCTCCTCCTCAATCTGTGTTTTTTTGGGGGAGGAGTGTGTTCATGGCTGTGAACCCCAAATGGAGTTAGGCACCTAACTCCCTTTGAGGAGTGGGACTCATGCCATACACACCCCCATGGCATTTTCTATGTTCAACTTGCTGGTTTCTATGGATTCCATTTCTAGGCACCTAGCTCTCCCCATGCATCATACAGGGAAGCCTGGGCATTTAACTTGGGGATGTGGATTCCATTTGGTAGCAAGATGTCTAAACTCAGGAACTGCAATACTGAGTCAATTCCCTTCCCATTCTTTGTTTTCTCTCCTTGCCTCAACCAAGCTGCTTTCTTTAAATCTCCTTTCCCAACCATTCTTCCTAACAGTGTTCAGATTCCCTGCATGCCCACCAACCGTAGTAAATTGTCATTGTGTTTAATTTAATTGCAAGCTCATTGTGGCAGGGAACTAGTCTTGTGTATTTGTAAAGCATTATTTTAACAAGTATTAAGGCATATGTACAGGCATCACCATGCTTACTAGGATACCACTTTATATATCATTTGGAAGAGTAATTTAAGAAAAAGATGAGTATATTGTGTTCAAGCATATGACAAACAATTTTTGCACTTATGTCTTATTACCTATTTGAAACATTACAATTTAGAGAATTAAACGCGTACCATAATTTGAACAAAATTGAAGTGTTGGAATACTTCACAGTTGTAAAGTTTGGACTCAGTACATTAATGTGCGCTTGTCTATTAAAGTACTTTTCAGTGACTATCAAGATTACAAAGAACCGTCTGGAAAGAAGCAGATTCAAACAACACACTGCAGTGATAATAGACAATGCCAAATCAGGCTCTTCAATATTAGGGATAAAGAATATTTACAGTGGGCGTATATCAGCGATGTCTCAAACTCTGCAACCTGAATTCCCTCAAAACACTCCACAAATATTTCCCCCACACTAGAATTATATGTACACCCTTATACTAAGCCATAAAAACTTTTCAGTTATAAGTCAACATAACTTGATCAGTATTCAAAATTAGAACGCCATTTGTGAACGACAGGTTGGTATTAAAGGAGACTATTGTGACCTGCACAAAAACAGTTTCTAAAACCCAGGAATGAGCATACCACATCATTCATTGCTCCAAGTGATCTTACCATGGTGCAGATTTCCATTTACCTAAAATGAGTTACCTATTCACACACGTATAAGACCTTGGTCACATGTCAGAAAGCCACTGCACTGCAAATAGACTAGTTTAAGAAAAACAAAATCTGCTCTAGCATAAATTTTTCACCTTCTGGCATTAAACCACACTTTGAAGGGGAAATAAAAAGTAAGCGATTATACATCTTCTGCAACAGCTTTACAAAATTGTCATGAAAATGTACTTGTCCAACCACTGGAGTTTTTTTTTTTTTTTTTTTTTAAACTAGGAGTATCAAATAATTATTCTCTAGATAAATTTTCCAGGGCTTCTCTAAACTGATGAACTCCGTAAGCATAGGAATGACCCACAAAATAGACTACAAGTCCAATCCTCAACACCCATAACAACTCCACATAGTTGCATAACATGAAGTAAGTTTGTTACTTCTTAAATAAGTTTACTTCAGACAAAATTTAAAAACTCCTACAAAGAGAAACCGATACCTCAAATTAATCTAATTCCCAACTACATTTTAAAGGCCATTCCAAACACATCATGAAGTTAAAAAAAAAATGAATGCAATGAAAGTCAGAAAATCCCAAATCCAAATTACTTTTTTTGGGGGGGAAGAGGGGATGGGAACATCTACATTCCCACCTTAAAATAAAAATTTCCATTTCCATTGTAATTCCTGCTATTTTGGTGGACTATTACTAGAAAAACAAACATGTATTAACTGTCCCAAGGGGACTGGCATCTTGTTCCCAGGTGCTCCAAGATGGCAACAATTACAGAATAGGTTGGAGATTAGCAGCATCATAACACAGAAGATACAAATTTGTGGCCACAACACCCCCCCTCTCCTGCTCATACAACTGAACAATACCAAAGATATTTCAAACACTTTTTTTAAATGGCAAGCGGGGCTGGGACATTGGAGAGACGAGGATGCGCGTTTGGACGCCATGCAAATGTTGCTTTACGGATTTGCCTTTGTACGGCGAGCACGGAGCCAGTAAGAGGAACTAGGCGAGGACTCCGCGAGCGAAATAGCCCGAGCGCCGAGGATGGCTGATGTGCACAAGGGTCTCTTCGCCCCGGAGAATCCCTGCGAGAGGCGCCATTTTAGGAGGCAGCGAGAAGCAGCCGAAGGAGTCGGTCTCGGAGCGGAGCGACAGGGGGCGGCGAACTGCCCGGGAGGAGGATACCCCCGCCGCGCAGCTCTAGGACCCGCTATCCCCGCGGGGGGACAGAGCTGCAGGCGCTAGAAAAAAAAATCGGCCCCGCCCGAGGAGATTCATCCACGGAGCCCCCCGGCCATCGCCGCTTCCCCGACTCGGCCCTGCTCCACTGCCCCTTGGAGAGGCCAACCCCGCTCCCCTCCCACAAGCGCTTCCCCAGCCCCCTCCTTCTCCTCCCTCTGTCAGAGGCGCGGCAGTTGCCCGCCCCTCCGCTTCGCGCCCCCAGCCCAGACTCCCCTCCCCAGGTCTCGCCTCACCGCAGAGGCGCGCTCGTCCCTGCCTCCCAGGCCCCCAGCTCCGCTTACCTTCTCGCAGAGGCTCTTCACCTGCCCCTCGGACAGCTGCTTGCACTCGTTGAGCTGCTCCACCCACTGGTCGAGCTCCTTGGTGAAGACCTTCTCCTCCATGCCGCCCGCTCGCTCTCCTCACCGGCTCCTGCCGCTGCCGCTCGGCTCTGCCACACCACCCCTACGATCCGCTCCAAGCAGCGGCCGCGGCCTCACAGGACACACGGGAGGCGCGGTGGCGGCGGTAGACGCTAGCAGCTCCCCCCAGCTAGATTCCGGCTCCTAGCAGCGGTTCACTCGTTCTTCGCTCCCCTCCGTGTAATGGCCGCCGCGCCCTGACGTCACCCCCCTCTGCTTCCCCCTCGGAGGGGGAGGGGTAACAGGGCGCATGCACAGAGGCGGACGAGAAGGCGGCGCATGCGTGATACCGACAATGAGAGGGCGGGGCCGGCCGAAGAGAGGCAGCGCATGCGTAATGTTCGTAGCAAGGGGAGGAAGTCCGAACTATCAGCGCATGCTTACTTCAACGCCGTGGCGATGTCAGGATTAGCGCATGCGTAATGCTCACAGTGATTGCCGGACGAATGGAAAGACGCATGTGCAGTGCTGGAGCAAAAGGAAGAGGAGACCGGCTGGACAGCGACGCATGCGTAGCACCAACCACGAAGCGACGGGTGAAGGTGCCAGGACTGAGCGACTGGAGACGATCAGAGCATGCGCAGTACAGCTGGGGGGGTGTTGTAGTCGGAGTCGACCGCGGAGTCTGGATTCTAGACTAGAGCAGCGTTAGGTCCCCCTCCCCCTTCCTGTCAGGGTGCTGCCCCTCCCTCTAGGCAACTCCCCCGGCAGGGTGCTCCCTCCACACAGCCGGCTCTCCATGGGGAGGTGTTGGTGTCTGCTCCTCACCTAGTGGTGCTGAGTGACCTGTAGGGTAGCATCAGCTGTGTGGTTTTCCTAAGAGCATCAGAATGCAGCTGATATTAGTCACCAGGACACAACAGAAAGGTAAAGTAGCTGATGAGTTGTAAGTGGTATGAAGCTTTCGGCTTACAAGGAAAGGTCAGCATGCCCAGTGAGACGTAGCGAAAAGCATTGCTCTGTCTAGGAAAGCTAGAACTAAGGTGACCTGCTCCTGGCCTAGGAGACAAAGCCCATCTCTGCGCCCATCCTCTTCAACCTTGCTGAGGCATTTCATGCTGTTGATCATACAGCGTTAATGACCTGTATGAGATCCTGCAGGAGTGAATGGCTGCCCTTTGCTGGATCCACTCATTTCTAGTAGAGAAGTCACAGAGAGCGGTGGTGGGCACATGGTCCTTGTTAGCAAAAAGCAACAGAGGGTCCTGTGACACCTTAAAGACTAACAGAAATATCGGGAGCATAAGCTTTCGTGGGTAAGAACCTCACTTCTTCAGATGCAAGGTTCTTACCCACGAAAGCTTATGAGCCCGATACTTCTGTTAGTCTTTAAGGTGCCACAGGACCCTCTGTTGCTTTTTACAGATTCAGACTAACACGGCTACCCCTCTGATACTTGTTAGCAAAGTCACTCTTACAGAGACCCACCTGGCTCAATACTTTATCCCTTCTCCTACCACATCTATAATACTGCAAGGTAAGATTACACAGATTCATGTGCCTTAATGAGAATATTATTCCAACTGTATATCTCCACTGATGCAACTTCCATCATCAGCACGGTGTCTCACTATCTGCAGATGGACGAGGAGCTGGTGGCCCAACTGTAAACCAAGATTAGGCTTAGTAGGAACCACTTAGAAGAAATTGCCAATAGTTTAGCCTCACCCATGATCAGGGGGAATAAGACCATAGAAATAAAGATTCTGAGAAGCCTTTGAGTCATCTTCAATCATTAGTACTATTATATACAGTAGTGTTATGAAGATGTTTTCCGCATTTTAATTTGGCAACAAAATTGTGCCCCTTACTCTTAGGTGAGAATGTAGTCAATGTGAGTGGTTCTTTAACTTTCATCATCTCTGCAGTAGACCAGGGGTACGTGTACCTCTGGGGGTATGCAGAGGTCTTCTGGGGGTACATCAACTCATCTAAATATCTGCCTAGTTTTACAACAGGCTACATAGAAAGCACTAGCGAAGGCAATACAAACTAAAATTTCATACAGACAATTACTTGTTTATATGGCTCTATATACTATACACTGAAAAGTACAATATTTTTATTCTAATTGATTTATTTTATAATTCTATGGTAAAAAAAAAAGAGAAAATAAGCAGTTTTTCAGTAATGTACTGTGACACTTTTACACCTGATTTTGTAAGCAAGTAGTTTTGAAGTGAGGTGTAACTTGGCGGTTCGCAAGACAAATTAGACTCCTGAAAGGAGTACAGTAGCCTGGAAAGGTTAAGAGCCACTGAATTAGACTACTGTAACTCTCTAGCTGAGGATGCATGAAATGTCCACAGAAAGGCTAACATTTGTGCAGCCTACAAAGATAACTGTATTTTACACTCAGTTTAGACTGATTTAAATGCCTTCACAAGTTTCAGGACAACACTGAATTAGGCCCACCTAGTTTGTAGTATTTGAGTCAAGGTGAGCCAACTGATTGCTGGACATAGCTTTACTCACACTCAAGTCACCACTGCCATTGTTATAAACAGCCTTATTTGGAAGGTTTCAGAGTAAAAGCCGTGTTAGTCTGTATCCGCAAAAAGAAGAACAGGAGTACTTGTGGCACCTTAGAGACTAACAAATTTATTAGAGCATAAGCTTTCGTGGACTACAGCCCACTTCTTCGGATGCATCGTGGGCTGTAGTCCACGAAAGCTTATGCTCTAATAAATTTGTTAGTCTCTAAGGTGCCACAAGTACTCCTGTTCTTCTTATTTGGAAGGTGATATTAATTGTGAGAGTTTGGGTTTTTTTCCCCCATTAATATTGCCTACGAAGAAAATTCACGTTTTCTATTAAACAGGTCATGGGAGGAGTTTGTTGTTTTCTTCATACTGGAACAAAGTCTATCATGGAAAAATAAAATAAATATAGCATTTATAAGTGTAAATTACCTGCTCCACTAATGGGTGACGGTGCCCATCTTTCAACTTAATTAACACATGACCTAGAGTGACACTCCAGGGCTCTAATATTAGAGTTGGGAGAGGGTGTTTCCATCAGTGGTATTGTAAAAATGCATCATAATTAATGTTACAAAAGTTGCCATTGTGGTCACTAGTCACCAGCAGGGCACTGCAAACTTTATGAGCGATCTGATTCACCCCATAATGAGAGTATAAGCATCTTTGGAAAAAAGTATTAGACTGAGAAGAGAACAAAAAAAAAAAATAGAGCAGCAAATCCTCACTGATGAGCATACCAAAAGGGACAATGTCAGTGTGGCTCCCTCATTATGAATTCAAGGCCAAATTCTTCCCAGGTATATATCCATCCATTTAGTCCATAGAGTTATATTAAAAATGATTTTAGGCCTCAGAACCACAGCTGTTGATAAAAGTGATGAATCTGCTACCACCCAATCCTTCCAGCCAACAGTAAGCAAAAATAAGGGCCTGCAAAGTATGACAGAGTATCAAACTGTAGAGAAGATTGCATGCAGCAAAGGGGGAGCATTAAAGGGGATGTTTGCCTTACTCTGAAGCATCAGGCATGAATTACTGCAGGAGGCAAGATCTGGTCTGGCTAATGTTACATTCCTGTATAAACCCTTTTGTGAGGAACCTAAACACTTTATAAAAAAATGTTACTCTGAAAATATCGGTATGTTTAAGACACTTTAAATATGAGCTTTTTGGTTATTCTGGCCATAAAGCAAGGAGAGGGTGGCCCTATTCCTTTATTTTTAAAAAATGCAACAATTTCTTTGTATTTGTGCACATCCAAACATAAAATCAAATAGAACAAAATCTAAATAACTCCCTCACACACACATATACACACACAACCCAGGACAAAGTAAAGTATAAATATATCCCACCCTTCAGGCAAAAGCATAGCCCAACATTTTCAACTTCAAATTTTGTGTCCCCAACCTAAGAAACCATGGATCTGAGTTTCAAAAGCCCATAGCACCCACATTTTCTTCCAAATGAAGTTAGTCCCTTCAACAAGAAATCTCTCAAATCACACACTTTTGTTATTCAGTGTTGCACTCCCTCACCCCCCCATATTTTATATTTCATCATAAGAAAAACTGCCATGTTGTGTTCAACGTGTTCCCCTAATTATTTGCAGAACACTTAGCTGGATCTGAATATAATAATCATAGCATCTACTTAACACTCTGAATCTTCAAAACACTTTACAAACATTCTCTCATTAATCTTGCAGCAACTCTGAGATGGGGTAATAATGCTTACTTCCCTATGTTATCCTCTCTATCTCAGTTTCCTCCTCTGTAAGTGTCTTGCCGCAGGTCACAGAGAGAGTCAGCAACAGTGGTGGGTTTAGAGGCTCCAGTTCAGCAAAAAAATTAAGCACATCATGCTTAAGTGTTCTGCTGAATCAGTCCCACAGCACTTTAGGTTTGCTGACATGCTCACATCAACATACTTCACACCACTAATTCAGAAATGCGTTCCTGTTGCCTGATGATCATTTCCAGAAGCTTCTTTTAAACTCTTGGAACATGGAACAGATCATAAACAGGCAGTTGTCATGGAAGTAATATGTGACAGGTTTTTATTGCAAGGAACATACACTTGGCACCTCCGACATGCATTGTATAGACATAAATCCCACCTAATCTTTCTTGTGCTCTGGATGGAATCTCTTCTCTGCTCTTCCTACCCACACATAAAGGAATGACAACTGTTTCTGACTGAAACAGCCAACTTCAGAAATCCAAATTATGTAGGATTTAAATGTATCTAATATTGTAGCTAAGTGACTGCAGTCTTCACTTCCTTTAAAGTCAACCTCAAACAAAATGTAAGGTCTAAATTCTAGCTAGACCTGTGCAGGAGCAGAAAGTATCTTCTTTTCCTATCCCAGTGAACAGGGCTGTGGCAAAACACAGACATCAGTGATTCCTACCCATGTAGAGGGCAGCTGGCTAATGCACTCAGGTATGCTTCATAGTCCTAAGGAGCCAGCTAAGTTGGCAAAGAGACCAGGATTCCCTCCCCCTACCTTCTTATAAGCCCAGGACGAGCATATGCTGCACCTTTCATCAGCAAATATAAAGAATGCAAAGCACTGCCCTTCCCCCGTAGTCCCACAGGCCTTCTACCTGGATCTGCTTTTTACAGACCCAAAGCACCATTCTTCCGCAGCTATGTGTCTATAGCCCAGCTCCAAGGGCAACAGAGAGGAGTAAGACACAATTTAGCCAAGGGAATACATGATTTTACTTCTATTTGTGAGCTGTAACTCCTTTTCCCTTTCTTGAACCCAAGTAAGGAATAGCAGTTCCCCAGCTTGAGAATGCTGAACTGTGCTGACATAAGCAGAGTAGGCATTTTTTGCTGATTATAACGAGGGGTTTTCAGAGTCCCCGTCTCCAATTAACACCTCATCTCACAAAGCCCCTGTAATAATGACCAGCCCTCTTTGCCCAGATGGAGGATGAGATTCTATCAGAGCTATTCCTAGATTGGCCAGAGAGATCACTGCTGGGAAAAGCCCCTTCAGGACACATGCATACTGCCTCCACAGTGCACTCAGCACCTTGCCGCTCAGGAAGCAAGAGTACAGATTATGGGAATCACACCCATGTTATTCAAATGGTAATGAAAAGTTTAACCACAGGGTCACCAAGCCAGTGTGATTGATAATCCAGAGCTGCGGCTAATATTGGTTTTGGTTTGGTGATATTACAACTAGGGAAGGGGAAGACAGAGAATTTTGCCCCAGGGAAGATTCACTTGTATTTACATTCACATCCAAAATATAACTTAGGGTGACCAGATGTCCTGATTTTATAGGGACAGTCCCAATTTTGGGGGCTTTTTCTTATATAGGCACCTATTACCCTCCATCCCCTGTCCCAATTTTTTACACTTGCTATCTGGTCACCCTAATATAACTCCTAACACAAATGCTAACCAGTGCCTTTTATCCAGTTCATTTTCAGCTCAGGGACCTAATTCTGAGAAATGCTGAGCACTTGCAACTCCTGTTGACTTGACTAGGAGGCAGCTCCACATTTGTAAACAGTTCAGAGTTCAAATAAATTCTGACCTTTTCCTATATGTAGGGCAAAGTGTTCAGGAGGGAGAAAAAATTCCATTTGAGACTCCATATTCATGCTCAAGTACAAAGAAACCTGATAAAATGAGAAAGGGCCTGTGAATGTAACAGGCACTGCACAGAAAAGCTATTCTTAGATCAGAATTTTAATTTTGTTTCAATGTGACTGATAAATGCATTAGGTTATTATTTATCCATTATTCATACTAATAAGGAATCTCCTTTTTAAACAAATACGTAATCAGATTTCAATTTAATGAACAGATCTACCTTGTTACATTTTGTTCTCTAGACAATACTATACTGAATTTCTGTGCCTCACATCTTGGCTGTTATAAATAGATAGTGATGCAGTTAAGATAATTATTATGGTTCTGAATGTAGTTTACATCTTACATAACAGAATGTTCTAACCAAAATCCCTATTATAAGGGTGGAGTAGAAGAACATGCTGCAGCACCCTGAAATTATTGATGTATCACAGTTCACTTTATACAGCATCTACAGTGAATACACCTTTTTGGCTTGAGGAAAGTTTGGAAGCAAGTTTAATGCTTATGCAAGTGGGCTAACAGGACTGACTCAAGTCTGGCATTATGCCATCAGGTGCTGCTGTTAGTGCACCTTAATCTTGACCTGCAACCACACCTGCCACTCCACCCAGGCATCATCAGAGCGGAGACTGTCAGGCATAACTTAAATTAGTGTAATAATAAATCAGACAAAAATAAACCATAATTCTCAATCACAAGGAGGAAGAACATTCCTGTGGAGTGAAGCCAATCCCCAGGAGCTAGGGAACTCCCCCATCAGTAGCAGCCAGGAGCAAGGCAAGAGCTGAAGCCCAGCTATGTTTCCCTTGTCCCTCACCCTCTCCGATCTGAAGCAGCTGGGACATCCTTCCCTATTCCATGTGGCTGTCAGAGAATGAAAAGCATTGGGAGGGGAAGAGAGAAGGGAGTCAACTCAGGAACCTAGGTCATCCCAAACCCAGCAGCAACCACCTTCCCAATTCTCTAGATGCCCAAAATGACATCAGACCTGCCTTCTCCTACTTGAATTATGGATAGGGCTGTCAATGAATCGCAGTTAACTAATGCGATTACCTTAAAAAAATTAATCGCAGTTTTAATCGCACTGTTAATAGAATACCAATTGAAATATATTAAATATTTTGGATGTTTTTCATATATATTGCATTGTGTTGTAATTAAAATCAAATATTTGCACTGTAAAAATGATAAAAGAAATAGTATTTTTCAGTTCACCTCATACAAGTACTGTAGTGCAGTCTCTTTGTCGTGAAAGTGCAAATTACAAATGTAAATTTTTTTTTGTTACATAACTGCACTCAAAAACAAAACAATGTAAAACTTCAGAGCCTACAAGTCCACTCAGTCTACTTCTTGTTCAGCCAATCGCTAAGACAAACAAGTTTGTTTACATTTACAGGAGACAATGCTACCCTCTTCTTATTTACAATGTCACCAGAAAGTGAGAACAGGCATTTGCATGGCACTTTTGTAGCTGGCATTGCAAGGTATTTACATGCCAGATATGCTAAACATTCATATGCCCGCTCATGCTTTGGCCACCATTCCAGAGGACATGCTTCCATGCTGATGACGCATGTTAAAATAATAATGCGTTAATTAAATTTGTGACTGAACTCTTGGGGGGGGGAGAATTGCATGTCCCCTGCTCTGTTTTACCTGCATTCTGCCATATATTTCCTATTATAGCAGTCTCGGATGATGACCCAGCACATGTTGTTCATTTTAAGAACACTTTCACTGGAGATTTCAAAAACGCGAAGAAGGTACCAACATGAGATTTGTAAAGATAGCTATAGCACTTGACCCAAGGTTTAAGAATCTGAAGTGCCTTCCAAAATTTGAGAGGGACGAGGTGTGGAGCATGCTTTCAGAAGTCTTAAAAGAACAACACTCCGATGCGTAAACTACAGAACCCGAACCACCAAAAAAGAAAATCAACCTTCTGCTGGCGGCATCTGACTCAGATGATGAAAATGAACATGTGTCGGTCCTCACTGCTTTGGATTGCTATCGAGCAGAACGCATCAGCATGAATGCATGTCCCCTGGAATGGTGGTTGAAGCATGAAGGGGCATATGAATCTTTAGCTCATCTGGCACAACAGTGACACCGGCTACAACAGTGCCATGCGAATGCCTGTTCTCACTTTCAGGTGACATTGTAAACAAGAAGCCGGCAGCATTATCTCCTACAAATGTAAACAAACTTGTTTGAGCAATTGGCCGAACAAGAAGTAGGACTGAGTGGACTTGCAAGCTCTAAAATGGTACATTGTTTTATTTTTGAATGAAGTTTTCTTTTTACGTAATTCTACATTTGGAAGTTCAACTTTCATGATAAAGAGACTGCACTGTAGTACTTGTATTAGGTGAACTGAAAAATACTATTTCTTTTGTTTTTTTTACAGTGCAAATACTTCAAAAATATAAAGTGAACACTGTACACTTTGTATTCTGTATTGTAATTGAAATCAATATTTGAAAATGTAGAAAACATCCAAAAATATTTAAATGGTATTCTATTATTGTTTTACAGTGCAATTAATTGCACGATTAATCACAATTAATTTTTTTTAATCGCTTGACAGCTCTAATTATGGATACTTTTTTTTCCTCTGCTGAGTGTTTGCTGTGACCTCCCTTCCCCATCAAAGAATTTATGCTACTAGCATCATTCTCCCAGCACTCCAAGCTCCTCCCCATTTTGCCTTGCCTCCTCTACCCCTTTTTTTTCTGAGGCTCAGACTTCAAGGCCAGAAGGGGCCATCAATCTGACTTCTTCCTTATCACAGGCTATAGAACCTCATCCACCCACTCCTCTAATAGACTCATAACCTCTCTCTGAGTTATGGAAGTCCTCAAATCCCTATCACCATGAGTACTTCCTTATGGCTGGGGGAAGTATTGAAATCTTTCTCTCACCCCAGTGCCTCCTGCAGGCCAACCTCAGTAGGTCTTCAGTGACAGCCCTCCAGCCCAGTCACAAAGTCCAAATGAACCCCTTCTGGGGTATTAAAGAGTCCAATATATAAACAGCCTCTCTGCCCTTACTAGGATCTTCAGCCCTGATTCTGGGTCCTTTAAATTTAGCCCCTTGTTCAGGCTCCCAAATAAGCTCTAACTCTTCTGGGAGTTTATGCCACTTTACTTGGTCCCACACAGGGAACCTGGGCCCAGCTATTACACCAGGTTTCAACCCAGGGACCCTATAAACTGCAGCCACATAGTGCTTGATTCAGTTTGTCACCACTTCTTCCTTGTGTCTCTTCCCACCTAGCCTCTTTATCTTCACCCTTATCTCAGGGTTAAGGTTCTTAGATCTTGAAAACCTAGCTATATAAAATACATCCAGAAAACAAACTCAAGCTCCTCTAGCCAAGGGGAGCAGTGGAGGCAAAAGACATATCTGGCTTCAAGACTAAGCTTGATAAGTTTATGGAAGGGATGGTATCAGGGCCGGCTCCAGGGTTTTGGCCGCTCCAAGCAGCCAAAAAAAAAAAAAAAAGCCGCGATCGCGATCTGCGGCGGCAATTCGGCGGAAGGTCCTTCGCTCCGAGTGGGAGTGAGGGACCGTCCGCCGAATTGCCGCCAAATAGCTGGACGTGCCGCCTCTCTCTGGAGTGGCCGCCCCAAGCACCTGCTTGCCAGGCTGTTACCTGGAGCCGGCCCTGGATGGTATAATGAGATAGCCTAATTTTGGCAATTAATTGATCTTTGACTATTAGCGGTAAATATGCCCAATGGCCTGTGATGGGTCACTAGATAGAGTGGGATCTGAGTTACTACAGAGAATTCTTTCCTGGGTGTCTGGCTGGTGAGTCTTGCCCACATGCTCAGGGGTAGGCAACCTATGGCATGCGTGCCAAAGGCGGCACATGAGCTGAATTTCAGTGGCACTCACACTGCCTGGGTCCTGGCCACCAGTCCAAGGGGCTCTGCATTTTAATTTAATTTTAAATGAAGCTTCTTAAACATTTTAAAAACCTTATTTACTTTACATACAATAGTTTAGTTATATATTATAGATTTATAGAAAGAGACCATCTAAAAACGTTAACATGTATTACTGGCACGCAAAACCTTATATTAGAGTGAATAAATGAAGACTTGGCACAACACTTTTGAAAGGTTGCTGACCCCTGGTTTAGCTGATCGCCATATTTGGGATCAGGAAGGAATTTTCCTCCAGGGCAGAGTGGCAGAGGTCCTGGGGGGGGTTTCACCTTCCTCTGCAGCACGGGGCACGGGTCACTTGCTGGAGGATTCTCTGCATCTTGAAGTCTTTAAACCACAAGTTGAGGACTTCAATTGCTCAGACATAGGTCAGGGGTTTGTTACAGGAGTGGGTGGGTGAGATTCTGTGGCCTGCGTTGTGCAGGAGGTCAGACTAAAAAGATCATAATGGTCCCTTCTGACCTTAAAGTCTATGAGTTAGAGAAGCACACCCTTCCTTCCCTAGGCCAAGGGAGCTCCTTTTATCTGGGTCAGCAGGGCCCTGATTGGCTGCTGCTAGCCCTTCTACATCTTGGAGGACCAGGTTTCTTTAGCTTCTAAAATGGCTATTATAGTAAGGTCTCTCTAGGCAGGCTCAGAGAACTAATCTTTGCTATTCTTTTTCTCCCTTCTGCTTGCTCCCAGGGGTGGAGAGGACATAGGAGAGCAGTAGGGTCTCCAGCAGGGGCTGTGAAAGCCTGGTACACCCCTTCAAAAGGCCATTATCTTAACTGGTGCTGATCTTACTTGATGGGACATGGAGGTGGTGTCTCATTATGCAAGCCAGATCTTGCATAATATTAATCTGGTGCCTTTGCTTGTACTGTATCTGACTGGGATGATTCAACAGAATGGTTTCTCCTTCTCAGAATGCAGACTGAAAAGATAATGAAAATGGTCCTTCCAAATGATAAGCATTGCTTTCACCAGCTGAAATTCAGGAATTATCTAAGGATATCAGATGCTTTGTCTGGAGGAGGAATGAGTTTCAGAAAGTTATCATTACCCTAGGCAATTTGAACTGTCTGCCAAATTTTCAGTCCTGTAATTAGTTTAAATTTATTAGGGGATTTTATGAGTGAAAAGGAGATATGGGGGTCCATTGCAGCAGTATTTTAGCTCTCTCTTCATTGCCCAATTAGCTTCATAGTGGGGGGAGGCAGCAGTTTGCCAACATCACACAGGTGTTTTTCTATTACACAGAAGCCTTGTTGTCAGGCCTTGAGAATTAATGGGATATTGAATAGAAATTTTAGCTCTGTGAGTTGTAATTCTTGTTTTACTTTATAAAATGGTCTCACTAAAAACTGACTGCATTGCCTAGGAAGAATGTATTTGTTTGGTCCAGAAAAGGCACATTCAAGAGCACTCTCTGATAGCTGTGGCAGAAATTCCCAGTCTTGACAACCAAGCAGTGTTAGATCTACTGGTCTGTAGGCACAATTCACTCCATCCACACTGAGTGTGATTAAACTTAAGCATTTGTATAAAGTGTTTGCAGGAGTGAGAACTTAAGGAGTTGCTATTTCGTTGTAAAAATGGCTTTGCCATTTTTCTTTAGCATAATAACAAATACTGTCTTGGGTATAATCTTAATTGGGTTCCTGTGTTTATATCTATCCACAGATGATGCCATGGTTACTTCTCCTGGCTGGTACTGGTAATTCTATGGTTTATTTGAAAACTAGAAGTAGTATAATTGTAGAATAATAGAAATAAGGCTGGAAGGGACCTCAAGACATTATCTGGTCCAACCCCTTGTGCTGAGGCAGGACCATGTAAACCTAGACCATCCCTGACAGGTGTTTATCTAACCTGTTCTTAAAATCCTCAAATAATGAGGATTCCACAACCTCCCTTGGAAGCCTATTCCAGTGCTTAACTACGCTTACAATTAGAAAGATTTTCCTAATATCTTTAAGCCTATTACTTTTTGTCTTACTTTCAGTGGACGTAGAGAACAATTGATCCCTGTTCTCTTTATAACCCCTCTTAACCTCTTGAAGACTGTTATCAGGTCTCTGGTCAATCTTCCATTCTCAAGACTCAGTATGTCCAATTTTTAAATCTTTCCTCATAGTCACAGGTTTTCTAAACCTATTATCATTTGTTCTCCTCTGGACTCTCTCCAATTTATCCAATCTTTCTTGAAATGTGGCTCCCAGAACTACACCATTTGAGGCCTCAACACTGCTTAGTAGAGCAGGCCAATTACCTCTCAGATCTTTCCTATAATACTCTTGTTAATGCCCCCCCAGAGTATCAGACCTTTATACAACTGCATCACATTGGTGACTTATATTCAATTTGTGATCCACTATAACCCCCAGATCCTTTTCAGCAGTAATACTGCTTAGCTAGTTATTCCCCATTTTGTAATTGTGCATTTGATTTTTTTTCTTCCTAAGTATAGTACTTTGTCCTTGTCTTATGGTTTTAGTCAAATTATTATTAATAGAGGTAGACAAAAAAGAGTGATATGTTTGTAATAATTTGTTATAGCCTATACAGGGGCCCCAAATACAGGGAAATATGAGTGAATTGGGGTTGCATTGCCCAATTTACCTCACAACGGAACAAACACAAGGTTGTTGGTAACAAGCAGGTGTTTTTGATTTTACAATACACTGAAGGCTTGATCTCAGAACAAGAAACATTGTTCACCTAAGGAACTATTCTGGTGTTTTGCTACTAAAGCATGGAATGAGAGATTAGTTAGTAGCTATTTGTCTGGGCATTTTGAGTTGTGGACTCAGCAAGGGGTTGGTTGTTTAGATGGTGAATCCTTACAAGAAGGTCTTTTCAGAAGCAGTGCTATGTATATAGGTTTCTGAAGAGTTTATTTGGTTGCCAATACCTGTGTCGTTAAGAAACAGTTTCTCTTTAGTCCCTCACTGTACCACCACTAGAGAGATGTTTTCTTTACATTTGAAATAGAGACTTGCCTTTATTTCAAAACTTTGTTCTCTTCTTTGTAGAAAGCCAAGGCACTTCCAGGTGCTGTGTTGTGTGAGAAGCAGATTAAAGACATGTGGTCCCTAATAACAACTGGCTGGAAAGGATAGCTTAGTAATGAAGCATAGGTAGAATACCTAATCTCCACTGAACAGATTCAAATACCAACTGTATCAAGTCAACCCTTTATCCTTCTGATGTAAACAAACAGACTACCATGCAGTTTACTATGTGGTGGGTCAGGACTTTGATTTTATTTTCCATCTGAAAGACAGCAATCTCCCTAGTGCTCTGCTGTGGTATTGTTTTCTCTGTATATTCATAGAGCTATTGTTAGAAACTATTCTTGCTCCGATAACATGGCCCTTAGTTTAGCAGCAGCAGATGTTCTTCGTAACTTCAATCCCACAATATAATGTATGTATTGATCACTTTAATTATAATAGGAATGACTCAACAAGACTTTCAAGGTAATTATCAGATTTAGAGTATTTGCAACAAATATCTTGTTGGTGTAAAATCTCATTATAAATGTAAAAATGTATTTTAAAAATGATCCCTAAAGGGATTTAATAATGTGGACATGTTACTATTTACATTATTTAAATAGGAAAAAGTTGGTTTCTAACTTCCATTAATTCTGCAGTGTCAAGGGATAATCTTGCAGCATTAAAGTGTGCAATTTGTTGTAATGTAAGAATAATTGAGGCTTTGTATAAAATCTGCTTAAGACTTCACATCCTATTTATTTCTTATAGATTTCTTTTGAAGGGCCAGAATGAACATCTAGAGGGCAGTACTTCCTCGGTGATATTCCCACCATTTAACCAGAAAAATATTGATTATTTGAAGTACATTATTAGTACTGAATTTCAAAGTTCAGACCAGCACAGCAGTAACAATGTACTAAAAGCAGTAGTTAGTATTTTGGATCCTATTGTAACATTGTTCAATAAATCTTTGCAGAAGTGAGGAGTAGGTGCTTAACTTTATTCTTATGAGAAATCCTTCTGTGGGACTACTCACATGAGTAAAGTTAAGCATGTGTTTAAATCTTCACAGGGTTGGGACTATAGTGAACATTTCTATGGTGCGTCATTGGTGCATGTAGCCCTTTACAAAGAGAATAAATTTAAGGACATACAATACTTTTTTTTCTTTAAATATATCTCTTTTTCTTCTTCTCTTCATCTATCCCATTTGTCTAATTAAATCTTGCTCCTGCAGCTGGATCTGCTTGGACTTCCCATGAATCTAAGTGCAGGATCATGGTCTTAAGACTGTAAGTCTTTTGGAGAGAGGGCTTGTTGTCTTGTATGTCTGTAAAGAAACTAACACACCATTTGGCCGATATACACTGTGGTAAGCTGGACTGAAACTCTGCTGCAAGACCTGTGGACTTATGACAGGCTGGTGCTGAATTCTGTGGCAGACTAGAATATAGAAGGTTTTACTGAATGAGGAGCAGAAAGCACCACAAGAGTGAGCATTGTCATATATCTGGCAATGGCAGGAAATAGCAGAAATCTCACAAGAATGCTTATTTTGTGAGCTTTCTGGCCCAAATTTGCAGATAGAAGAGATGTGGATTGTTCTGGAATAAGCAGCTGAACTTCTGGAGCCTTAGCTGAAACAAGCCCAACTGCAACTTTTTATGGTTCACATGTCTTTATATTGAATAACATGTCCCCTCTGTTAAAAGCCACTGTGATGTACAGTGGTTTATTGATTTATATTCACACCTTAGATTGTGCTGAAAAAACTTTCCAGTGCAGACAAGGGCTAAGGTAGGTTCACTTTGGTTTTTTACACTGCAGGGTGTGCAACTCCAGAAAGAGGCAGGGTCAGACAAAACTGGGATAATGGAGATCCAGCAGGTGAGACTCCCAAATTCACACAGATGTACCAAGCCCTCCCCCCGCCCCTCCCCAAAGTGTAAGCTTTTAAAAAATAAAGGTGTGTACATTACTGTAACCCTGAGGCAGGGGTGGCTTTTTCCAAAACAAGTTCTGCTGGTTTCATGTGACTATTTAACATACGCTAGTGTTCAGGAAAGATAAATCTTGTTCTTCGGAAACTGCCATATTACATTGCAGTGGGAGTCAGCATGATCTGTTTACTGGTGCAGAGTAGGAGACAATCACTCGCTGTCTGAATTTGAGTGTCACTTCCCCTTTCCAAGCCTATTTCCCCATTTGTAAAATGGCATAATACTACTTATCCACCCTGTAAAGTGCTTGAGATATGCAGATGAAAGGAGTTATGTAAGTTCAAAGTAGTGTTATTAATGTAATAAAATACCTAATAACAATAATAAAAAACATTTTCCACCTCTACATCTGAAAGTCTGTTCAAAGATAGATACGTATTATTATCCAATTTTTCTGATAGGGAAGCAGAGAGAATTGAAGTTATTTGCCTAAGGTAATACAGGAAACCAGTGGCAGTAGGAATGCAATCCATCTTCTTTATTCTAATCCAGTACCCCATCGCTTGGGCAACACTGTCTGCCCCGATACATATACTACAGTATATGACGAAAAAATGCTATAACCCAAGCAATTTCAATTGTATTGAAAGAGGAAATGTTTCAAGATGGCCCTTTTGTCAAAACACTAGCCTGAGATTTCCATTAATTCTGAGTTCAAATCCCTTGCTCCACCACTGGCTTCCTGTGTGTACTTGGGTGAGTCATTTACTCTCTGTGCCTCACTATTCCATCTGTAAAATGGGTATAGTAGCACTTCCCTACCTCTCAGTTGTGTTATGAGAATAAATACCACAGTCATGGAGGGCCACGTATATACCTAAGATAGCTAGAAGCTGCAGATATCGTTGACGGAGATATGATTCCTGAAAAATACAAAGCTTCTTTAAAAAGAAAACCGTGTTTCTCTAATTATTGGGTGAACAAACAGCCTTCTCCCTACTTCAGTTTTTGACAGAGGGCAACAGGATGACAATGACATTTTGGCCAAGTGGAAATACTTGCTTTCCATTCCTCTGCTTGTAAATGTAAATGCTCTTCCCATGTCACCCAACCTTTACCAGTTTACTTATCACTCCTCACACCACTTGGAACCCATCACATGCCATAAATGATCAGAAAGATGCCCAGTGGATAGATAGTTGGCATTGGGAAGAAGAGGCAGGGATGGACAGATGTTAAAGAGGATGAGCCAGGAGCCTGCTCCAGACAGATGTTTTTAAATTATTTTAATCAAGCCTGAGGCTACATTTTAGTAACCAAATTAGTTTCAGTTTGGTTGACTGATAAACTGTTCAGACAAACCTGAATTTTCTGTTCAAGATTCCTCACTATGTATTTTCTTGCATTTTTAAGGAAAATACTGATGTTAGCTGATTTGCTGCCGTAAACAAAGTAACATGGTCGTTTTTTTATAATTAAAGAGGTGTCCAAGAAGGTGAATCAGAGACAAGAAAGATTGTGAAAGTCAAATAAAAAAAAAATCATACTGCTAATTAAGTCTAAGAAAAATAGGGTCATTTATTACTTCTGAAGAGGGTAGTTTGGTTTGTAAAATACTGCCCAAATGTGTCTTTGGCCTTTGCTTATTACATTTCTGTGGCACCTTTTGTCCAAAAGGGTCCTAAGGCCCTCTATGGACTGCATTACCCACCCCAAACAGCAGCTGCCTCTCAGGCAGAAACAGAGCAACAACACCAGAGAACACAATTTCTAGGCAGGAGCGCCGCCAGCTTTTTTGCCGCCCTAGGCGGCAGAAGGTCCTGCCCCCAAAATGCCGCCCCCGACAGAGGCGGCGGAAGGTCCCACCTCTGAAATGTGCCCTAAATGTTAGCGTCCTAGGCGACCGCCTAAGTCGCCTAATAGGTTGCGCTGGCCCTGTTTCTAGAGGAGGGAGTGACTACCTATTTAACCAACTGAAACTCCCAGGGAATATTTTTTTTGAGTAGGGATGGTACTACATAGCAATGGCTTCTAGTCAGGTAAAACCCTTTCTATAGCAGATGCTTGCAGTCTGGAATATAAAACATACCTGTGGATCTAAATCACTTCTAGTCTAGTTTTTATGACACAATGGTGAATTGAGTATTTGTAATTAAAGGTGGAACAGATGGTGAAGACTTAATTTAAAGTATTGTGTCCATTAAATTAACCTATGCTATGTTTCCACATGAGTATAATGGAGTATAACAGTATAATGGAGCTTTTGCTGCAGTGAAACAGTCCTGGAAAGAAACTAGACCTTGGGAGATGTTTACTTTATGAAGAGCTTCAGAGTTAAAGGAGTTCATTGTATTTCAGCAAGTCAGGCTCCAAATACCATATCAGTGTCAAATACCAATCATATGACCAGTTCAGTATAAAGAATGGTGTTTCTTCATGCCAGTATATTTCACCTCTATGTCCATGCTAGCCTAAGCTGCATTCAACTTCCACTATATACCTGCAGTTATCATATAGAACAAAGAAATGTATCCTCACTGCATATTAAAACAAATCAGGCAGATATTAACAAACTATCTCTTTTAATGTCTACTAATGAAGATAATAACTTTAACAGGACTCAGCCATATTTAAGAATGTTCAAACTTTAATCAGAAGCACAGAGTTCTCCTTGATAGAAAGAAAAGGACTTAGGAGAAAGATGGAATTTCTTCCAAGAGCCAGACTGGCCCATAGCTGAAATCATGTCATCATAACACCCCAAGAAGATGGTATGGGAGAAGGCTGTTCACCAATAATATCCAAATAGGGCTTCTCCATGTTTCTAGATGCTACTGTTGGATGGCTACCAATCCTGAATGCTCATTGCAGCTGCCTTATGTGTCTCTCAAATGCAAATGAGGTGGGGTTTTCAAGTTCTATGGCTAACAGAGGAGGAAGTTTCTGAAAATAAAGCCATGAATTTCACAAGTAGTAGTGGAACTGTGCTAGGTTCTCCTAGATGTCAGGTAATGTTTTCATTAAATGAGGAATTCCTCTGTGATAATTTTTTTTGGGGGCACTAGATGCTATTGAAAAATTCTTGAGCTAGAGTGAGGTTTCAGCAAATGTTTCACAATACATTTCACCCAGCTACAGCTGTGGCTGGTATAATGCTCATCTCCCAAGGAACTCACCTACAACTGGTATAGTATTGATCAGTAAGGTATTCTACACACAAAGGAAACTCCTCCAATATGCAGGCATTGGGGCAAGGATGAAATCTTTATGAAAAATGGCATGAGATTGAACACAAAAGACCCACAATGGGTTAAATTAGTCCCTGCCATAACTCTTATTGCAATGGAAGTTACACAACGAATTAATCTGGTCCAATGATTAATGATGAAAGAAATTAAAGGGACTGCCACACACCCTATTTAGCAGGGGTAGGCAACCTATGGAACGCGTGCCAAAGGCAGCACGCGAGCTGATTTTCAGTGGCACTCATGCTGCCCGGGTCCTGGCCACTGATCCGGGGAGCTCTGCATTTTAATTTAATTTAAAATGAAGCTTCTTAAACATTTTAAAAACCTTATTTACTTTACACCACAACAATAGTTTAGTTATACTGTATATTATAGACTTATAGAAAGAGACCTTCTAAAAACGTTAAAATGTATGACTGGCACGCGAAACCTTAAATTAGAGTGAATAAATGAAGACTCGGCACACCACTTCTGAAAGGTTGCCGACCCCTGCTCTACAGCTTTAAACTGTATTTTCTTTTAACTCAATCTGTAAAATTACTATTGTGTTCTGTGGAAATGGCTTTGAAGTCACTGAGGATAATGACACAAACCAACCTCTGGCATAAGTGGGTGCAACTATATTGCCATTGGTAAAGTTGTTTGCATTTTCAAAAACGCCGAGTTTGCCTGTATGATTTAATGTGAGTAATAATAAAAAAATACTACCGGTATTAATAAAGTCATAGCAGTGTAGGACTGGAAGAAACCTGGAGAGGTCATCTATTCCAGTCCCCTGCACTCAAGATGTAGGAGCAGGATTTTATATTTGTACTATAAAAATTAATATATGATTTGAGCAACCTGCCAGCCACCCTTTTTGAATAGCAGAAAGGACTGATCCTCTGGAACATTGGTAGAAACGCATCTGACAGACTGCCACTGTCCGAACTGATGTTAAGGCAGGGACAGACCAGAACAATCCTTATGACTGATTATGGTCACCCTTTTGTTTTAGGATAAGTTATAATGTCTACTATGGTTTCCTATATGTATTATAAATTAGGCACTCTAGTTAAATATACATTTCTTTGTTTTAAGGTTTAGTAAGAGACAGAATCTTGTATTGTGTCTATGTTAAGGAGATTAGAGGAATGCTGAAGGCCTGGGCCACAATGTGAACTGTTTTGATTACAAGATTTAGTGAGGTGTACTTTACAATGCCTTTCTTGCTCAACATAAAAACTGCTGTATACCTTTGAAGGTCTCTGTAAAAGACCTTTGTTTGTGTGAATGAGGAATGCATGCATCAGGAAAAGATAAGGTGTGAAGGCCATTGTTAAAGTCAGATGGTCAAGGAAGGAGGATTGAAGAAACTTAACGACATCAGAGAACCATCAACGCGCATCCATAAGTGAGGAAGGGCAGATTGATGAGGTGGAGGCTGGCACCCCTAAAGACAAGACAATTGATTAAATCAAAATCAGGACAGGATGTCCCTCTCGGAGGTGTTTTGGAATGTTAACATCAAAAGCTAACACCAATTAAGGAGTAACCGGTCATAAACTGACACAGCAAAATCCATGGGCTTTAATGAAGAGAAAGGACTATAAGAACAGGGTGCTTGGCCCTGGGACTTTGGGTTCACCTTGCCACAACTCCAGGAGCATCAGATCACGACCGACAGAGCCCGGCTCCCCTCTGCGACCAATCTGGCTGGCCACTAGATTGATCCAGACTCTGGACTGGTACCTATAAACATCAACTGGCAGAACTGTGTGCATGGTGTGTGTGTGTGACTGAAAAGCATATGCTAACTGCTGTATTCTCAATAAATGCGGCGTATTGCCTTTTTCCCTGAAAAAGATCCTGTGTGCTTCTTATAAGCATAACAAAGGCAGGACAATGTAATAACTAGACCATTCCTGCAAGGTGTTTGTTTAACCTGTTCTTAAAAACCTCCAATAACAGAGATTCTGCAACCTCCCTAGGCAATTTGTTCCAGTGCTTAACTCTCCTGACAGGAAGTTTTTCCTAGTGTCCAACCTAAACCTCACTTGCTGCAATTTAAGCTTCTTGTCTCCTCAGAGGTTAACAAGAACAATTTTTTGCTTTTCTCCTTGTAACAAACTTTTATGAACTTGAAAACTATTATCATGTCCCCCCCTCAGTCTTCTCAAGACCTGAACAAATCAATTTTTTTCCAATCTTTCCTCATAGGTCATGTTTTCTATATTTTTTACCATTTTTGTTGCTCTCCTCTGTGCTTTCTCCAATTTGTCCACATCTTTCCTGAAATGTGATGCCCAGAACTGGACATAAAACTCCAGTTGAGGCCTTATCAGTGTGGAGTAGAGCAGAAGAATTATTTCTCATGTCTTAATATGGACTTATTTATCATCTATCCAAGGATCTCCAAGCACTTTAAAAACACTAATGAAAGACATTTCCAAATACTCCTATAGTGAAAGGAAACTGAAGCACAAGGAGGTTATACAATTGTCAGAGTTCACACAGTACATCTCTGGCAGAGAACAGACGTTGTGTTGTCTAGTGGATAGGGCACTGGACTGGGTGTCAGGAGACCATGAGGTTCTGTTCTTGGCTCTTCCACTTATTTTCTGTATGATGCGAGGCAAATCATCTCACCTCTCTGTTTCCCCTTCCATCCTTTGTCAATCTTTATTTAGTCGGTAAGCTCTCCAGGACGAAGCTCTTACTATACTTTTGTACCGCATATAGCACAATGAGGCCCCCATCCTGACTGAGACCGCTAGGTGTTACTCTAATACAAATAAAAAATCCAAACTTCCTGACTTCCAGTCCTTAACTACTAGCTTCTGCGTCTTCTCCTTAAAAAGCAAAAGTTCTCTTTTCACGTAAATGTTCACAGTAATTAAAAAGAATATAAACATTGTTACCTAACAGAGTTTCTCATGTGGCATCAGCGGCTCTTTAAATTGCAATAAAAAGCATTCTATCAGATAATTAGCAGCTGTATATCAGTGACTCAAGGGAAGCTCCCAGTTCTGAATTTTGAGTGGATGTTTGTACCTCTGATGTAATTTTTTTCTTATCGTAATCTGCACAAGCTCTGTGTCAACACAACAAAGAATAGAGTCAACCATCACATATTTTTTTGAGCCAACAAGCCAAAGAAACTATGATTTATTTTGTTAAGAGTTGCTACTCTATTTTTACAACTCACTCTTCCCTTGTGACAGGAACTGCAGACGATCACTCAACATTGAAAAATACAAGTTTTGCAATAAGATAAGAAAACAACAATTTGAAAGGAAAGATATTGCCACTGTTAGAATAATGTTTGTCTAGTGCATTTGGGCTCAAAGCTGGTTTTGGAAATAATTTACCTGTAATAAAGCAATCATGGTTTAGTTCTGCACTATGCAATAACATATATTTAGAGATATTAACTAACACCCTATTTGTTTGCTCTTTCTACAGAAAAACTCAGAGAATGGAACTGAGAGGAATAAATATCTCTCACCTTTTAGGATCAGAACCCTAACTTTTTGTTAGTCTTCCAAAGACAAATCATGATCTGTAAACCTGTGAGCAGAAACGTGCCCATAGCTGCAACAATAAATGTAACAAATACTTTTGAATACAGTGGTTGCTTTCATATTACTCACATACACAGTTCTATTCTTGGTTGTACATTTTTGCCTTGAGGGAAGTTCCTGCCTATATCCATCATATTTGATAGCATTGTTGTTACACTGGTTAACTCTACAGGGTGGAGGTAGTCCTATGCTATTTTTCCTGGGGGAAGAATTTCTTAAGGCAAAGACTGGCAAGTTGTTTAAGTTCCTCATCAGGACTTTTTTTTACCACGCTGTCAAATTCTGTATCTAACAAGGATGGGCAAACGCACTTCCAGAAGAGTCTAAATACTGGCCCTCTTTGGGGAAACTGTTTTCAATTAATAATACCTAGCTCTTATAAGCCCTTTTCATCAGAGAGTCTCATGGCAATTTACAAAGGATGTAGGTGTCATTATCTCCATTTTGCAGATGGGGAAACTGAGGCATGGCACAGCCAAGTGACTTGTCCAAGATTAGACAGAAGGCCCTTGACACAACTGGGATTAAAACCTATATATCTTGAGTCCCAATCCAGTGCTCTATGCAATAGGCCATGGTAACTGGAAAAATTTTAACTGTTTGTTCTTGCAGCCTCCCCCTAGCACCATGTCTTTGAGCCTCATAGCTGCAGTCCTTTTCCTCTGAGGATCTTCAGAGTACGCTAGGTGGATGCTCGCCCATCTTCTATATTGGGGTTGGGTGGGTGGTAAACGCACTTCTTCCTCCCAAATCTGACCTCCAACTCCAAGAAGGCCTTTTCCAGACTGGGTGACAATGGGCCTACTATACACCATGTACACCCATCCCCCAAAATACATTTAAGATAAGAAATGGTTCCATAGAGCTGCAGCGGGAGAGGTTTGAAAATGCTGATATTTGAGAGATCTAAGTAATAAGACCCACCCCTTCCAAATCTCAGCATAGTCTCTCATCTCTAAATTCAGATATTCCCACTATGTGAGCATTGTGTATAACCGTGGGTCTACTCTGGGAAAGTATTGGTTCAGTGCTGGTGAGGAGGCGACAAAGGATCATCCAGCACACGTAGAACAGAAATTCCAAACTGCTGGCTACACCCTAGTGATATCATTACACATTTGCCTACAACAAATCTGCGTTGTGTAGGGGACTGTACAGCTTATTCACATTCATAGCTGAGACAACCCACAAAAACATCTGTTTTTTATTCTAGTTAGTGCCTGTCAGTCAAATACTTCCCATTTAAACCTGTCAACACTTAAGAAGAGCTAGAGTGTCAATGCTGCATAGCTGGCTTACAGCAAATGGCAAAGCGAAATTGTATGGACCCTGGTATATTTATATATCTGTTTAATCTTGCATGCCTCAGACATTAAATAAAAAGCAATTAAACTGTTCTCAAGTAACCTAATTTTGATTCTGTTTGATTGCTTTGCTACCATAAAATCTGCTTTTTAAAAATGTTAGTCGTATTTCCATACTATATTTTAATTGCTAGATTTAAACAGCCACCATGTTAAATAGACATAAAGTGAAATAGATACTTTTAATAAAGCTTATACGTTGGGTCTTTCTTAAATTTTCCACTCTTTTCTTTAGATTTTCCTTAGCCCCAAATACCTAGCCTTAAGTTATGTTTAATTCTCCCTGTTTGGTTTTTTTTCACTATAAAGTTTTATATATTTTATTACCAAGTATTTTTCTTCCTTGTCTCCTAAGGATAAAGACAAGAAGGAAAATGAGGGTCCTCATAATAAGGTACTTCTTCTCCCTCCTTGCAGTGTGGAGGATACACTACAAACCAATGCTGCAGTTAGCTAAATCGGTTGTTACAGTACTTAGAAACGTCAAACTTTGATGCTACAGCTTTGTATGTATTAGTATGAGGAAGCTTCACCTCCTCCTGTTTATTGTGATCTAATAGTTTGGGGAAAAAGACAAAGCCAAGGAAATCCTGAGTCATCCAGTCAGTGATGATTTAACAACTTTTCCAGCTGCTCCAGTGACCTTCTGGAAAATAAAATAAATACAATTAATAGAGAAATTAAAATAGGTAATAATTAAAATGAAAAATTAGGACAGGAAGAGCTGGTATGTGCTTCCTAATTCTTGACATGCCACCTATCCTTCCATCCCCTCTGCATACAATTTACATTCATTTTGCATACCCACTGAATGCCACATCACTCAAATTTACACTACTTCACCTCTTACACACACTTACACATATGTGTAACTACTTACATTGTTATTGAATATAGCCTATATTCAATCAAGGCAGGATTAGTAACATAGGAGATAGCAATAAGGAATACAAAATATCTATTAATGATCTGTTATCTTTCTCTGTTCTTCCAGTATGCATTTGTTCCCTTGCACAGATGCATGCTATTGTTTGTTAAACTTGCAGTGCTATGCAGGTTCCTCTTACATAAGCAGACTGATCCCTCTAATGGGTCATTAATACATAGAAGTGTTAAATTAATTCATACATGCAGCTTAGAGAAACACAATTAAAACACTACTATAATATCAGAAGCCTGATATATTTTTGTTGTTTTAAATACCACAATAGCCAATTCATGTTGGGAAGAACTGGTTGAGAATTTGGAAGTGGAAGGCAACTTGGGTGAAAGTGATCATGAAATGGTAGAGTTCATGATTCTAAGGAATGGTAAGTAGCACAATAAAGACAATGGATTTCAAGAAGGCAGACTTTAACAAACTCAGGGAGTTGGTAGGTAAAATCCCATGGGAAGCAAGTCTAAGGGGAAAAACAATTGAAGACAGTTGGCAGTTTTTCAGAGACATTATTAAGGGCACAAGAGCAAACTATCATAGGAAAAGATAGGAAGAAACTGCGTAGGAAAGATAAGAAGTATGGCAAGAGACCACCTTTGCTTAACCAGGAGATCTTCAATGATCTAAAACTCAAAAAAGAGTCCTACAAAAAGTGGAAACTTACAAAGGATGAATATAAACAAATAACACAAATATGTAGGGACAAAATTAGAAAAGCCAAGGCACAAAACAAGATTAACTAGCTAGAGACATAAAGGGAAACAAGAAAACATTCTACAAATACATTAGAAGCAAGAGGAAGACCAAGGACAGAGTAAGCCCATTAGTCAATGAGGGAGGAAAGACAATAACAGAAAATGTGGAAATAGCAGAGGTGCTCAATGACTTCTTTGTTTTGGTTTTCACCAAGAAGGTTGGTGGCGATTGGATGTCTAAAATAGTGAATGCCAGTGAAAATGAGGTAGGGCCAGAGTCTAAAGTAGGGAAAGAACAAGTCAAAAATTACTTAGACAAGTTAGATGTCTTCAATTCACCAGGGCCTGATGAAATGCATCCTAGAATACTCAAGGAGCTGACCGAGGAGATATCTGAGCCATTAGCAATTATCTTTGAAAAGTCATGGAAGACGGGAGACATTCCAGAAGACTGGAAAAGGACAAATATAGTGCCCATCTATAAAAAAGGGAAATAAGGACAGCCCAGGGAATTACAGACCAGTCAGCTTAACTTCTGTACCAGGAAAGATAATGGAGCAAATAATTAAGCAATCAATTTGCAAACACCTAGAAGCTAATAAGGTGATAAATAACAGTTAGCATGGATTTGTCAAGAACAAATCATGTCAAACCAACCTGATAGCTTTCTTTGACAGGGTAACAAGCCTTGTGGATAAGGGGGAAGTGGTAGATGTGGTATATCTTGACTTTAGTAAGGCTTTTGATAGTCTCGCATGACCTTCTCATAAACAACCTAGGAAAATAAATCTAGATGGAGCTACTATAAGATGGGTGCATAACTGACTGGAAAATCGTTCCCAGAGAGTAGTTATTACTGGTTCACAGCCATGCTGGAAGGGCATAACGAGTAGGGTCCCACAGGGATCAGTTCCGGATCTGGTTCTGTTCAGTATCTTCATCAATGATTTAGATAATGGAATACAGAGTAAACTTATAAAGTTTGCGGACGATACCAAGCTGGGAGGGGTTGCAAATGCTTTGGAGGATAGGATTAAAATTCAAAATGATCTGGACAAACTGGAGAAATGGTCAGAAGTAAACAGGATGAAATTCAATAACCACAAATGCAAAGCACTCCACTTAGGAAGGAACAATCAGTTGCATACATACAAAATGGGGAATGACTGCTTGGGAAGGCGTACTGCGGAAAGAGATCTGGAGTCATAGTGGATCACAAGCTAAATATGAGTCAATAGAGTAACACCACTGCAAAAATAGCGAACATCATTCTGGAATGTATTAGCAGGAGTGTTGAAAGTAAGACACAAGAAGTAATTCTTCCACTCTACTCCACGCTGATTAGGACTCAACTGGAGTATTGTGTCCAGTTCTGGGTGCCACATTTCAGGAAAGAGGTGGACAAATTGGAGAAAGTCCAGAGAAGAGCAACAAAAATTATTAAAGGTCTAGAAAACATGACCTATGAGGGAATATTGAAAAAACTGGGTTTGTTTAGTCTGGAGAAGAGAAGACTGGGGGAGGTAGGGAAATTATAACAGTTTTCAAGTATGTAAAAGGTTGTTACAAGGAGGAGTAAGAAAAATTGGTTTTCTTAACCTCTGAGGATAGAATACAAGCAATGGGCTTAAATTGAAGCAAGGGAGGTTTAGGTTGGATGTTAGGAAAAACTTCCTAACTGTCAGAGTGGTTAAGCACTGAAATAAATTGCCTAGAGAGGTGATGGAATCTCCATCATTGGGGATTTTTAAGAGCAGGTTGGACAAACACCTGTCAGGAATGGTCTAGATCAGGGGTCAGCAACCTTTGGCATGCGGCTTGCCAGGGTAAGCACCCTGGCGGGCCGGGCCAGTTTATTTACCTGCTGACGTGGCAGGCTCGGCCGATTGTGGCTCCCACTGGCCGCGGTTTGCCATCCAGGGCCAATGGGGGCGGCGGGAAGCGGCGCAGGCGAGGGATGTGCTGGCCTTGGCTTCCCACCGGCCCCAATGGTCTGGATTTAGTTTCTTTTATTTTCAGAAACTACAACTAAAATAGTAAGTAGAACCCTAATGAGCAAAAGATGCAAATAATAATGAGCAAAATAATAAATCAGAAAACACAAGGGGCCAGGTTTTTAACCCTGACATCTGATTTTGTGTACCCACTTTTGTACATACTAAAGTGCATACATAAACAATCTATAAATGGGGTAGCTGGCCATTAAAATGACCAATCTGCATGTGCAAAATGGATACACGACCACATATGCAGTCACAATAAATTGTTTGGAAAAAATAGTTGCTAAAATTAAACAGCCAGAAAATTTGGCCCACATTACCCTAACCCTAAAGCGTCTGAATACATGGAATGATCCATTGTTATCTGGTACACTATTACAGAAGTCTTAAATCATCATCTATCAGAGAAAAGAGTAACAGACTCTTATAGAAATGCCAGGCTAATTAATGACCTTTAGCCAGTCTTAGATCAGCTGGACATCCAGTAGTGATAGGTGTACAGATTTTATACATAAGTACTGGAAGGAGCCTAATGTTGGTACTTAGCCTTCAAAAATAAGTTTTGTGTGTTTCAGATTTCATAAAAGTTTAATGTAAGCTTCATTTATATAAGCAATTTTAGGACCAATGCATTCTAAAGTAATTTCCTGGAGAATAACCATATATTACATGAAGTCTATAAAATTTTCTGCAGAATTATCCAAATATCTTCATTTATTAAAGGTTAATAGAAAAGCACAGATTTTACTGTACTGTGATTCTTCAGTCTCTCAAGCTTCATGCTTCTACACTGCTTATTCTACATCTCGCAGATTGGTTTTATTTTCACTTTGTGTATTTCCGGTATTCTAAAAAATAAATTGATAAGGAACATCAGTTGATTGGCTATTCGTTCTTACATCTATTTAGTTTTATATTAACACTGTTTCTCCACTAACAGTTTTTGCATCGCAGCACTAATTGCTAAAAGCAGTCAGATTTGTGAATCAATGGAAAATGATGCCTTTAACCATTCCCCAAACTCCTCTTCCCTAGTGTGAATAGCTACTGGAGACCCAAGCTTGATGAAATTAAGCAGTGTACTCTCTTATTTCTCATTTCCGCCATCAGATCCTATCTGATGATGAAGATTAAAGCCCCTGACAAGACAGTGATGTCTTTTGTTTTCCATCAGTCCAGCCAGATTAGACACTTGGCATCAACTACTGGTGTCATGGGCAGGCACTGCCTATGAAGCATTCAACTGTCATCCTCAAACATTTAATTCAATGTCACATTTTTCCAAATACATAACATTGTCCCATAACACTCTATGATATAAAAGCATATAGTTGTGTTCGGCTTTACTCTTTCCTTGACGCTTGTAATATTTGTGTACAAAGATGTTAGGACTCAGTTGTGCAACAATTCTTCACAGTGTACATCCACAGAAACTAGGATACCAATGAATCTTTTTATATCATTGAAGCTGGATGGATTTTCCTTTCTGGCACAGTTCAGTTCTCACTATGTAAATATATGAAATCTGAAAATTATGGAAAATATGATCAAATAATAATGGGAAAAATCCTTAGGTCCTTACTCAATTTTCAGTCAGTTCTTACTCAGGTAAGTAGCAACTGGGTTTAATGGGAGCTGACCTCAGTAAAAATGGAGTAAGAACCTCAGGATAGGGCCTATTTAATAATAAAATATCTGACATTTATACAGAACTTTTCCTCAACAGAGTTCAAAGTGCTTTATGAAGATTAGGTATGAGGGAACTGAGGTACAGAGAGTTTAAGGTTATACTGCAAAGTATGCAATACATTTAAGTTACAGACTTTATAATCATACACTTTACAATGGATTGCAAATCTATTTTTTCAGTCTTTCTTACTGTAAAACAATATTTTATATAATTTAACAAACATGTGATCTAGCATGATAAAGCCAAAAAGGAAGAGTTTGGTATGCTATCTGATTCACTGACATGCCCACAAATGTTGCAACCCTTGTCCTTTCTCCTTCTACTTTTAAAGCCTAACCTGCTGGTGACAGTACACATAAATTAATGGAGTATCTAGCACAAGAGATGCACATAGATGCTGGAACTAAGGGTGCTGCACCCCCCAGCATGAAGTGGTTTCCATCATATACAGGATTTACAGTTTGGTTCAGTGGCTCTCAGCACCCCCACTGTACAAATTGTTCCAGCACCCCAGAGATGCATGACCTTTATTCTTTTTATTGGTGATAGTGTGTAAGATCTTGCCCTTCTATTAAATGTTGTTTATGCTAAAAATGATCCATCATGGAACAATGCATTATCTATTGAAATTCTGGTCTTCTTGCACACACATAAATGGACTTCATATAGTGCCTAATTATGATATTGAGATGCAGCATGACCTGGTGGAACAGAATGAAACTGGGAGCCAGGAACTCCTGACTCTAATCCCAGCTCTAACACTGATTCAAAGTGATTCTTTGGGACAGCTACCTGTGCTTATCTTCCCCTGGGTCTCAATTTCCCCTTCTAGAAAACGGAGAAAATAATACTTACTTTGCTGCTTTACAGAGATATTCTGAAGTTTAATTAGTTAATATTTGTACAATGTTTCAAAATTATAAACTGCTACAGATATGTTAAGTATTACAATTGTGTGTAAATTTAGGTTGGGAAATAGCGAAGGAACTTGTTCTGTGTTTGGCAACTAGAACATCATACTCTGATCCTTATATCTACCCCTAGATTTGTCTAGCTTTGGGGTGAATAATTACTATGTGTTTGGTTGCAATGCAAATTTGGAAACCTCTTCCCTTTACAAGCAGGAAAAGATCTGGATTGATTTTTGATGCCCTGCTTGAGCGCAGAGATCCTCAGAAAATTGGCAGATCTGCTTCTGAGCCTTCCAAACAGTAGCATTTAACTCTTAACCTATTTTGATTGCATTGTCAGAAAATGGAAAGCAAGGAGTTTCTGCAGGAGTGTCTGGGGATATAGTGAGCAAAATCAAGACCAGCTCAGTAAAGTCAATAAAGTGGCACCTGGTTACACCAGATCTGAACTGGTTTATTGTGTATTAAGTTCAACATATTCTCCGCAGTCCTGGATTCTGACAGTAGATCAGTTGTTTGCCAGTTGTAATCATTTATCTTCAGCTTAAGTAAAGTTCCAATTCTTAATGATGTATTACATTCTGAAGCAGTTATAGAGTTATATTTTTGGTTACTGTGTTAGAAATATGGCTAATAACTGCTATCTATTATTTACAAATTTAATTATGCAACATACTTATTTGTAAGTTACTGAACAAGGGAAACTTATATTAGATACAATATCTAGTTTTTAATGAGCTCTTGATTTTAAGTTTTTATCTAATTTCCAGCTAGGTTTACTCAGACACAAGACTGAGTAATTTTCCCTCATGTTCACATAGTAAGTCAATAGCCCAACCCACACGATTTCTCTACTTAACAAACATACAGTATTAATTTACCTCTTGTTTTTCTTGATTCTGATCCACATTTAGTAAAGATGGTATTTTAGATACTTCCAATTTCTTTGACTCCCTCTTCAGCACTTTTACCTGTTTAACTTTTACAAACAGACACCTTATTATTTCCGCATATTGTATTTTTTCTTTTCTACATGGTCCTTCAGTTTCATCTTCTGTGTTTAATTGATTACTTTTGAAATAGTGTTGAACAAGAAAAACAGGGTTGTACTGAAAATTGAGTATGGAGATTACAGAAGAAGACAACCACTTATTGTATGCTGAAGGACTGAATATGAGATACAGTTCCCATTTAAATTCAGACTGTGATCATTTTAATTACAAGAACCAAGTTACTGATACTCTACTAAGGGTGACCATTTGGCTGCACAGCTGCTGTTACTTGAACTAGTCTCTAGATGTCATTGTTTTCTATAGAGAGACAAGGTAGGTAAGGTAATATCTTTTCTTGGACCAGCTTCTGTTGGTGAGAAAGACAAGCTTTTGATCTTCCACAGAGCTCTTCTGTCCTAAAGAAGAGCTCTGTGTAAGCTCGAAAGCATGTCTCTGTCACCAACAGAAGCTGGTCTAATAAAAGATATTACCTCACCGAGCTTGTCTCTCTAATAACCTGGGACCAGCACAGCTACAACATAACTGTATACAACAATGGAAGATATTTTTATTTCCCTAGAAATCCTGATTGAAGCTCATTTGTCTGGCAGTTCACATACGTGGAAATACAAATAAAATAAAACAAGCCGACAAAAAATTCCAAACTATATTTTTAAGGTTTGCTTAATATGTTAAAAATAAATGACCTCTTTAACAGATGGTGCTAACTTCAATTTGCAAATGAGGACTCTTGTCCAGTCCAAAGACTCGGATGTGTGCACAACAGTGATTTTGTCCAATTTGATGCATTTTTTTTTCTCAGCACCTTTCACCAAAAATCACATACTGGTTTTTAAGTCTTAAAATTAAAACTCTAATTAAACTCTTAAAAAAAAAGTCTAATTAAGTCTTAATTAGATTAACCCTTCTCTTCAAACTGGCACTTGATGTAGATTTGCAAACAGCAAAAGCCAATTACAATTTCATACCTTCTATTCCTTTCAGCTCCTTTTGTTGTGCTGTTACTGGCAGTTCTGGGAAATGGATGTCTTTCTTCTCAGATTTTGAAATACTGCGTTTCTTTCGGTTCATATTGGCCATTTGATCAATCTGAGCAGCTCGTTCATAGAGTGTGACTTTTTCTGTTTGAGTCTAAACAGAAAATCACAACATATTTAAAACTGTATGTGATATGAGTATGGCTTTATCTTTCTTGGCATGTTTCAAGAGGTTGCCACCAACTAAACAAAGTAAAATATATTTAAAGTTCAAACTTCAATAGTGTTCCAAAAGCCAAGGTCTTCACATGCTAGAGGAAGCTAACTATGTATCACTACTAGTTATGAATCACCATTATGGGATAGGAGAACATTTAGAATTTTTATCTTTCAAAAAAGGTCTATCATAATGTAGCTCTGGCTCCCCTGCAGGTGGCGGTATTCAGGGACATAGGCACTTACATCACTGTGTATTGTTTGCCACCTTACCAATTTAAAAATGAAGAACAGAAGCATACAATTACTTTGTCATACCTCCTTTCAAGTGGGAATGGTCAGCTGACCTGAGACATACCAAAAGAAAAATGTGTGTTATTCTTTGGCCCCACCAGGGTTTTCACAATAAAAGATAGGAAGTGAGCTCTGCAGGGAAATGAGTGTATTTGTTAATGTCAAAAAGTGGGGTTCTCAGGATGAAGATATGATTATGGTAACTGGTCAAGGATTATCATGGAGAAAACCCAACACTAGTGAGAGAGATGTACATGAAAGTATAAAACTCTCTCAGGAATATAAGGCAAAATCCTGGATCCACGGAAGTCAATGGTGAAACACCCATTGATAGGTCCAGCATTTCATGCAGAGTCTGAATTTCTTTTACTCTAGTTTCTGGAGCTGCTCCTCCACCCTCAACCCCTGCCCATCACCACCAGCTGGGAGTCTCCAGAAACCACTAGGCCTGTCCTTAAATAAGAGTTTCACAACATGAAAGTCTTATAATGTGTCAACAGGAAAAGTATAAACAGATAAGACAGTAGCATGAAATACAGAATATTATGGAAGAGAGAAGAAAGGGTTTAATTTTAAACTACCAGTTTTGGAAACATACTTGAGCCAGAGTCCCATCATCCTGTCTGTTGTTTGGACCTATTTGTCCCACTGACTGCCAAGGGCTTCTCCTTTTCTTTGCTTTTTCAGGTAGCCTATGACAAAGAAATACAACTATAATATGCAACATTAATGATCAGTTAAGTGCGATATGCTCTTATTATGTAAACAAACATGCACATTCACAAATGTATTCTAAACTAGCTTTGTTGGTGAGGGTGGTGTCTGGCATCTGAGAACAGACATATCTCAACACAGCTTTGGAGGCCGCCATTTAATAGTAATACTTAGCATTTAAACACTACATTTCATGTTCTAATTATTTTAACAACGTTAACTAATTAATTTTTACAACACTCTTATAAGAGTGCTAGGAAATATTATCCCCAATGTACAGAAGGGAAACAGACAAAAGAAAAGCTAAGGTCACTGATCTAAAGTCATAGAGGGAGTCACTGTCAGGGCAAGGATTCATATGCAGGAGTTCCTGCCTTGAGACCTTTCCTCTGACCATGCATCTATCTCCATCTCCCATAATATTCACAGATGCCCACCACCACGCTGCAGCCACTTTCACAGTGCTCACCCTTCAGCCAGAGGACCACTTTGCCAACTTGTCAAAAGCTGAAAGACTACATCTTATTTGGGGAAAAAAAGCAGATTACAGGAACCCTCTTCTTCTGAAAGAGCATTTGTTCTTATTTTAATAGAAGTGTGGATTGTAGAAATGACTGATCTCGGTTTGTCCTATCTTTGACCCAACAGACCTGATCTGTCTCAATCCATGACAGGACAAGTAATCTCTGTGGGCTCCATCTCTGTACTTAAGATGAAGCAGCCATGTGGGCTGCACTGTGAAATGTCACAGACACAGCTGGCCTTTAGTTAGCCCTAGTCATACAGCATATTAACCAAATGAAAGAATTATTCATGTAACCGAACCATCACTAGATACATAAATGTGGTAATTCATTTCAAATACTTTTATTAAATAAAGAGTAACTGTCTATTCGAACACTACCTCATTACATAAGCAATAGGCTCTAACCTTGTATTGGAGTGTGGGAAGGGTGAATTGAAATTTGCAGTAGTAAGGTTCCCACAATTTGGATTGATGGGTGGCATTGTTGTACCAACTGCTATTAGTGGAGGATCTTCCTTCACACCGCTGGGATCGTTGCTAGCTGCTACAGCGGTGGTTATATCAGTGATTGTAGGTTTACTCTCTTGAGGAAAACTGGGAGGATTCTGTGAGGAAGGAGCCCACTGATTAACTGCATCTTCTTGTTCAATCTTTTTTATTTCTGGAATCTCTGGTTTCCCTCCTTTCACTTTTGTACCTTTTACTTTTAAGTCCTTTGATTTTCGGTCCTTTTCAATATCCTGGAACAGATACTACATCAAAATATACATACACTGTGAAACATAAAATGTCACCTAATTTAGTCAGCTAGGTCCTGGTCAGGCGAGATGTTGAGTGTCTCAATTCCCATTGAGTTCAGTGAGAGTGGAGAGTGCTTATTGCCCCGCAGGACTGGACCCTACCATTGTTTATGCTTTGGAAGTCCTAATGCTCTTTTCAGACCATCAAAGATCAATTTTTAGAACTTGTAAATTCAGTTTTTCAAATTCAGGCATCAAATGATGACGTCAAATGTACCAAGGTGGCAAGATAATTTTAAAATAAATAATAATAAACTATTATATTGCTGTCCCAGTAGAGGAAAACATAAACTGCATTTCTAACACCAAGTTTGTTTCAGGCAAACTCCTTTGCCATTTGATAACTTGAAAACTTTTAAAAACGAAAGTGTTAATGAAAGGACTATTTAACCTAGCAGCCACATGTCAGAATAAAACTCTAGCTACAGCTTAAAATTAATAACAACAACAAATAAGTTTCAGGTCAGTAGTTTAATGTGAGATCTTATTTTCTTTTTCCCAGCCCTGTCTGCTCAGGGGCTGAGGTTACTCTGTTGATGGTGACTGGCCAGAGCAGATAGGGTACCAATAACTATACCGGGACATTGCAACAACAGGTAAGTGACATTTCCCCCATCTCTTAAATGAAGGTCTAGCAAGCTACTAGGACTATGTTTTACCTCGTATTTCCCTTGGTTTGACTCTTGCTCTATGTCTTACAGGAGGACTACAGTCCTAGGGTTAATTGGAGGGTGGTGGGACAAATGAACCAAGCATATGTAGAAAAGGAAGCTGCTGACAGGCCAAACAACCACTTCTATACATAGTGGTGCGGGAGAGCCTTTATCCCTGAAATGTTCTGGGTCTACTGCCAGAAGCCAGCTCCTTCCTAAGCCTCCCTTCCCCGGACCAGCAGTAGCCTGCTCCACTCACCAGCTAATCTCCTATTCCCTACATTTGTTTCTTGCAGGTGGTAGATCAGCTAGTGAGGGAAGCTTGCTGCCAACAGAGGAAAGAACAGAGCAGGAGCTACTCAGGAGAAAGAGAGAGAGTGAGTGTGTGTGTGTAAGCAGAAGCACCCATCTGTCCTGTCAGAGGCTTCTTTTCCGCTGAGGAGTCACTTCTATTCTTGGCTTCCCACCCACAAACTAAGCCCTAGCACTGTGGTCTTGCTCTCTGTCTACCCTCGCTAGACCTAGAGAAGGGAAGGAGAGGGGAAAATATCACTTACCTGCTGCAGTATCCTAACATAGTAGCCAACTAGCTTCTGGTCAGAATGTCATCAGCAGAATAACCTTAATACATGTCTTCATCAAGGAAATAGGATGTGGCCTGAGAAAAACAAAATGTGAACTACATTTAGACTGCTGATTTTAATATATTTTTCTAATACTCTAAATGAAGTCCAGAATTAAAGGACCTATCCATACCTGCAAAATGTAACTGGGGAAGAAAAGGCCATAGCCATGCTTTAAAGGGACATGCAGTCAACATAAAAATCACACTTCAAGTAACACCCAAGATTACTTACTGTAGCTAAAAGCAATTAGAGAAAAATAATAATCTATTTTTTGTTTATTTTTATCATTTGACAGTACTTGGTAAACAGTCAATTCCACTTTTTATAACCAGTCAATCTCTTATTTAGTTTGTGTCGGTCATTCACACAGCAACAGAGAATAGAAAAAACATTTTTACAAATAGAGAAGTGTGATTACAAAACCACAAAATCTGCCAGCGAATTTAGACTTAGTACTTAAAAGTACTTTTAATTCATGTTTTGAAATTGACTGGATTTTAGATTGATTATGTTCCTTTAATATAGTACTATTTGTTTCTGGAATACTGTGATTCTCCTACCTTTTCATCATGGGGACCACTTCATAACAAAAATAGCCTCTCATGGATCATCTCTTCTCTCAGCCCCTCACTGCTTGGTTCTCAAATTGTTCCAGTACCAGTGTTGCTAGTTGTATCTTATCGATGTTTCTGAACAACATTAATATTATGGATTCCTCAACTAATAAAGTGGTCTCAAACTTTCCTTTGAAGGCAGGGTATGTGTTTTCATCTATCTTTGGAAAGTGCCTAGCACATTTTTGGTGCTACCACAATGTGAATAATAATTTGCAAATCACCAAGAAAGGTTCCTTGCTCCCTAGTTTGAGGACCACTTTACAACTGGAAGAATCCTTGGTACTGTTGTCCCAAAACATCTGTAAGATAGAAATGGCAATAGAAAGTGTTATATATACAGGTAGCTAGCAGATAGATTACAAAGGTATCTAAATGAAGTCACATAAGACCCTTGCTTCTTTCATCATCTTTTAATCAGATTTACTCTAATTACAGACATCTAGACTCCAGTTCAGCAAAGTATTTAAGCATGTGCTTAAGTCTATCTCTAAAGTGCTTTGCTGAATCAGGACTGACTGCTGAATCAGGGTCCCAATAAATATATAAAATTATAAGATAATGGATTAACAATTTTGTTTCGTTTTGATAATATTTGTCTCTCAAATTGTAACAGACCAAATTAATTCCTACTGTAACTACACTGACTTCAGAGAGACAGCCAAATCTATTACATAGAACCTCAGAGTTACGAACACCAGAGTTACGAACTGACCAGTCAACCACATACCTCATTTAGAACCAGAAGTACACAATCAGGCAGCAGCAAGGACAAAAAAAAAAAAAGAAGCAAATACAGTGCAGTACTGTGTTAAATGTAAAACTACTAAACAAAGGAGGGAAAGCAGCATTTTTCTTCTACATAGTAAAGTTTCAAAGCTGTATTAAGTCAACGTTCAGTGGTTGAAAGAACAACTATAACATTTTGTTTCAGAGTTACGAACAGCCTCCATTCCCGAGGTGTTTGTAACTCTGAGGTTCTACTGTACCTCTATATTGTAGGTATACAGTTTAAGATGACAATTTAATGCAGCAATAAATATTTTAAGAAAAATAATTCTCACCTTCCCAGCCACTGGACCATTCTGAGAGGCATTAATATGAATAGTTCTCTTTTCATCTTTTATTAGTTCCATCTCTTTATTATTCTCTCTGAGTTTTGAAAGAGAATTTAGCTTTGCTTCTTGTAATAATTTAGCCTTCAGTTCTGGTAAGAATCTGATAAAGTGAAATGTTCTTTTTATTTTCATACATACAGTTTTTCTCTTAACATTTTATGGCCAATACTTAGCCTAACCCATTAATTAGCAAATTTACTTGCCAAATAGCTCATGAGCAGATCTATGCATGACGCAATTCTATCTGGCAAAACTGTAAAGCATTTCAATAAAGGACATATCTTTAACAAATTTGATTTTGGCTCTTTAGTCAAAAGTTTAAAAAAAATATTTGCTAATAAATACATTATGTTCCTTATAAAGTCTTTTTCAAAAGGCAACATTTATTCACGTTTAGAGAGTTCAATTTTAGTGTTGACAAATTATATACCAATCTATTTATTGTTGTTCTAAAGTTCAAGAAAACTTCTTGGCATCACACATTAACAAAATCCCTTTGGGGTCTGACTGATTCAACATATGTCTAGCCAGCTTTGCAACATTTTTAATAGATGCTTTAGTTCTTTTTTGCTAAATACTTGACACCAACATAATTAATTCTGCAAAAGGAAATTTCACACTGATCTAATTCACACATTATTGTTTTGTATCAGGTCTAATTTACATCCACTGTACCAATTAGCAGTTAGTTACACTGTACTTCCAAACTGAAAAGTACAGTGTTATTCCAAACCATTTATTCCATTTCATGTTTTGTTTTGTTTTTTTCTGGCCACTATAAATCAGTTTTGAGAAAGGTGGCTGACACTAGTCCTCCTCAAAACTACAACACAGAGAAACTAAAACATTTAAATTATTGTACACAACTGCTCTTAAGAACTAAACATTTAGGGCTGGTTTACACTAGAAACTTACATCTGTATAGGTACATCCCTCAAGGGTGTGAAAAATCCACACCCCTGAGAGACATAGCTATACCAACCTAACCCATAGTGTAGACCAGTGGTCCCCAACCTTTTCCGTGGGCGGGCGCCGGACGACTAGCTACCGAGGACCGTGGCTGCCAGACAAGCAGCCGCCAAAATGCCGCCATGAAGCGGCAATGTCAAGAGGCATCGCCGCCGAAATTCGTGAAGCGGCAACGTCAAGAAGCGTCATCGAGAGGCATTGCCGCTGAAATGCCGCTGAAATTCGGCGGCATTTCGGTGGTAGCGCCTCTTGACGTTGCCGCTTCTTGGTGGCATTTCGGCGGCTGCTTGTCCGGCGGCCAGGAGGCGAGCGCACATGGATGCCCCGGCGGGTGCCATGGCGTCCATGGGCACCGCGTTGGGGACCCCTGGTATAGACAGTACTAGGCTGATGGAAGAATTCTTCCGTTGATCTAGCTACTGCTTCTCAAGGAGGTGGATAAGGTACAGTGATGAGAGAAGCCCTCCCTTTAGCATAGGTAGTGTCTACTCTGGCCTTGTCTACGCTAAAAAATTAAGTAGGCTTCACTACGTCACTCAAGGGGGTGTGAAAAATATGCCCCTGAGTGACATAGTTAAGGTGACCTAACCCCCAGTGTAGACAGCTGTTGCGTCTTAAGTGTAGACATACCCAGTGTAGCGCTACAGCAGTGCAGCTGCAACGGCACAATTGTGCTGCTGTAGTGTGTTAGGTGTAGACATTCTGCCTGCTTCACTGAGGGGGTGTGTATCGGGAAAAATCTGTACATTTTTGCAATAAAAAAAAAAAACCATGTATATGCATGCAAAACAGGTAATACCACAAATTAATGGGCACTTGTGTGTGCAATTAGAGATTTTGGGCAAACCCCTGGTTTCTGTGGTTGCAAAGTGGCAGACCCATTATGCCCTTCCTCTCCTAGAAATGGTGACCTTTAAGCTTTGAACCTCTTTGTGCATTTTCTATTGTTCTCTATACGGCTAACTCAACACTGAAGCTACATCTACACTTGGAGCTAGGGGTGTGATCCCCTGCTTGTGTACACATACTCGCACTAGCTCTCATTGAGCTAGCATGCTAAATATAGAAGTGTAGCTGCAGTAACATGGACAGTGGCAAGCAGCAGCATGGGCTAGCCACCTCAAGTACAAACCCACCCAGAACCCGTGGGTACACGCCCCGGGGGGGCTAGCCCAGGCCAACTCTTGCCGCTGCCCATGCTACCATGGTTATGCTACTATTTTTAGTACATTAGCTCAATGAGAGCTAGTGAGAGAATGTGTATGCAAACTTGGAATTGCACCCCTAGCTCATAACCTCAGAAACCTATGTGTGTGCCCAAAAGCTCAGGCCTATAGTGTAGACGTTGCCTTACTGAAGACAATGGACGAAATCCAATCAACTTCAGTGGGCATCAGGCCAGGTCACATAGGTATAACTGGCTAACTACCTAAAACAGGCGAGGGTGGTGTAATATAAAGGAGTGTGGATAATGTAAAGTTTTAGGAATGGCTGCATTACCGATGAGTGATGAAACTAAGTGAATTATACAGGCTATCCCAAAAGAATGTTGATAAAACCTTTATTCTACCCACACCATCATGTCCTCTGTATGAATCAGAGAAAATGTATTTTCCAAAATGCTTTAGAGAGTTTTTAAAATGCTACTGGAAATATTTTTGGTATTCATCCACCTGTGAATTCAGATGCCTTAGTTACCATGAGTTCAACATACAAGGGCAAAAGAGAGCCCCAAAAGTCTAAATGTGGCCTAAAATAGCTTTTCTGTAGATGAAAGTGTCACAGTTTTAAGCTCTAATATCTTGCAATTAGCTAGGGCTAAAAGTAAGAGTCTCAACAGAAAGATGGTAATTTCCCCTTCCAAGCGTATAATGATTTTGTTTCTACTCCTAACAAATTATAAGATATCTAATTATGACCATTTAAATGCTAACACGGTTAAGCATAGCCAATCGCTTTTTTCACTCCTGCTTAGTTAAAAAAACAAAAACAAAAACTAGAAAATTAAATGCAACACCTATTTAAGTAATTTTAGCACAATTAAATTCAATAAATATAAGGAAATGCAAAATTTAAGATTTCAACAGCAATATTAAGTCAATTGTGTTACACATATATTTATTACACACAAAAAAATTCATATGAACATTTTTAAGATTGCAAAGTCAAGCTCTAAAAGGTTAGGAAATGCCAGAATTAAGGCAACCTTAATTCGGACCCCTTTTTTACGATACAGTCTTTAATAACATGATCACACACTATTTTTTCCACGGGTTTCTCATCCTAGTCCTACTCTCCCCTTCTGGGATTGCTTTCTGAGTTCCAAACTCCCCTTGCCACTCCTAGTTCTCCCCATCTGCACATCTAGTCCTAATCTCCTTGCCCAGCCTTCCACTCCCCCTCCCCCATTCCAGGTTCCAGTCCCAGACTCTCCTCTCCAGCTCCAGCCTTTCCCCTCTCCCAGTCCCAGCATTCCCTTCCCCACAATTACCAGTCCCAGTCTGCTTGACCAGCCAGTCCCAGTTTCTCTCCCTCCTCCTCCAGTCCCAGTCTCACCAGACTCCTTGCCCCTTTTAACTCTTTTCCCACCCTGCGGTCCAGCTTCTGTCTGTCCCCACTGCATTTGACTCAGATGGCTTCTTCCTCCATGCTGCTTGGGTGCCAGTAAGGAGACCAGTGGTCACTGAAGGCAGGGAAGAGACAGGCTACCTGCTCTCAGTATCAGTGCCTGAGCAGATGGGAGCCATTACAGGGAAAGCCCAGTTTTGCCGCTGAGCTTTGGGCAGGAGGGAACATGCTCAGGGACTCTGTGGCTCTGAGTCTGCAGAGTCTGGTCAGCACTAGGAGCTCGGAGGGGATGAAGTATGCTCAGTGAGGATAGAATTTTTGGAGATTTTAACTACTAAAATCAAAGAAGTCTCAAGCACACACAAACTGCCATTTTGCAAAGGCTTATAACTTGCTCACACTTGGATGGATTTTCACTGCAATAGCAAAAAGCATATTCCTGAGACAAATTTCAAGTCCCTGCTCTCGAAGGCTGGGTGTGACAGTGCTGCTCAAAGAAAAAAGTTGCCAGGATTTTTTTGACACAGGCAAAACAACATATTTTCCCTTGCTTTAGTCTCAGAAACAACTGAACCATTTTTGCTGAAATTTTTGAGAAAAATTCAGCCAGTGGTAGACACCCGGCATGTAAAATTGCAGCCCAAGCAGTTAAAGTTTGGCAACGTCATAAGCAACTGAAAACCAGGTCTTATAATGAGAAGTGTTGGGCAACCTTAATAATAGACAGCACTACCACCCCCACGTATAATTATACAATACTGTTTTTCTAGTTAGATGTGTAGCTTCATACATTACTATTTCTGTTCTTGACAGTATTTTCTAATTTTCTGTAATTATATCAGTGCTTTGCATGACAGGATTTCTTCCATTTAATTTGCTATTTTTACTTTTATAAAATATACCAGCTGTACAAATAAGCAAATAAAAATTACAAAGAAGTAAAATGTCCCTTGTTTTATGTTATATAAAGGCTCAGGAATATTCAATTATATGTCAGACAGGGGTTAAAATTCACTTTCTGTGACCTATACAAAATTAGCAGAGATACCTTTATGACAGACAAAGGGCTGGATCCTCCAGCTGGTGTAAGTCATCATAGCACCATTAAAGTCAACACAATCATGATGATTTACAACATCTGAGGATCCGGCCCAGTGTGGTAGGGACATGATCGGAATTTGTGAAATCACCCCTGTATTAAAGCCTTTTGGGAGGACATAATACCTAAGATTTCTCAGTTTATCTTATAGAACAGTTTTCCTAAAAACCTCATGTTCAATTTTGGGGACACTGCCATATTCTTATTCCCATCTCTGGTTTACTGTTGGCGGGTAGAACAGCTGTAATTATGTCCTCAACTACCCTACACCCACCAACTGGGCAGAGTTGGCACAAGTACTTAATGAAGCACAACTTTCATCATGATCTGTTACCTACAAGGATGTTGAATTCTTTTAGATCCTAGGAATAAAACAGTCAATCATTGAATGTTCCTATAGCTTCACAAAAATACACTTGTTCTAAATTATTACCCTTGTATATTTGTATACCATGTACTTCCCTATTTACTGTAACTCTTACAAAAATCATATAAATTATAATAAGCTGAAACTAGGGCTTTTTATGTTTTATTGGCCAACAAAATACTTACTTTTCAATAAATCCATCTCTAGTAAAATAGTCATGCTGCAGCAGATCTGTAGATGAGATCCTATCAGTGGGATCCATTTGTAAACAAGCCTGCAAAATATTAGAGAGGTTATTTTAGAAGGACTTTTTAAATCACATACCGCATAATGTAAGCAATGTTGTGTATTATATCTCTTTAGAGTCTAAAGCATCTTTCAGGTATAACACTACTCACTGCCTCTACGCTCTAATCAGTAATTCCTGTACAGTTGAAAGTCCTGTATAACATTATTTCATTGATTATTTTGTCATTACACCATTTTTCAGTAATGCCTATTATGTCTAGGTCCTCTTCTACTGCTATACTATCTAGTTTATTTATTTTCACTGTAAAGCTTTTTATGTTGGTAAAGATATTTTTAGGAACAGATCTCTAGCTGTAGCCAAACTTCGCTCAGTGTCGGTTGGTTGGAAGATGGCTCTAAGCCATCATTATGCCCTCCTGATCCTCAGGCTAGCCAACGGCCCACAGGTTACTCTAAATTATACTGGCTGGAATGGTCCCCTATGGACTGCTCTACTGTCTAAAGATTTCCACAGCATATTCCTCCTGCCTCCTACATAGAGCAAGTTCTGGCAACTTTACGTCAACCAGGGATTCTCTCCCTCCAGAGGGCTCCTCTGCTTTCTCTTCAGGGCAGCTTTCCCACTTTGCACTATCAAAGAAGACTAAGTGGCCAAGCATCTGACCCCTCCATTTTTATTTTTGATTGTGTGCCTATGTTCATTTAACTCCTTATTCTCACACCTTGTTGCTATTCTGGAACTTACCTAACTAGTCTCAACATGACCTTCCTCTACTCTACTCTATAATTTATGTCCTATCCTTTACGAGATGCAGAGTTATCTTTGTATTACTGACATGCACGTCTTCCAGATGTCTTTGTCCAATCAGAGTTCTCCTCAGCACCTGTTAATTTTCTCCCAGGTCCTCATTTAAATAATATCCCAAAAGTGTGGTAGCTTCCTTTGCCTGCACTTTGATTATGGTGAAGCCCATCATTTCTATATATGCTCCTCCTTCCTCAGAGGTCCTAGGTGCCCAGTAAATGTAAATCCCTCTCCTTTACCCCTTATTTTCATCTATGCACTGAGAATCTGAAGCTTCTTCTGTCTTGCTGCCCAAGCATGGTGTGGGAAGCATTTCAGAAAAAACTACTAATCTAGATCTTTCCCCAGTAATCTAAATGTCTCTACCATGACCACAATCCTCATCACTTACTCCATGTTGTCTCTAGATGTCTTGGGAGATTTAACACCTTTGCACCCAGTAGAGAAGTCACCAAACAGTTCACATCGTTGTCAGAGATCCTTCTGTCAATATTTCTATTACCACAGCCTTTCTATGTCTCACATCTGTAACTCCATTTTCTGGAGTGATCAACTTAGAAAATGGGTCCTAACTAATGGAGAATATCCTGCATCCCCAACTAACTAGATGATCAGGATGAGTAGTTCTGAGATGGGTCTGTTCAACAATATTCTTATATACTGCCTCTGTAAAGACACACAGAGAGCTAAAAGAAATCCACTAAAAATTCACCTGTTTGCTCTCTCAAGTTTTGTAGATTAAACTTAAAAAAAAAAAGAGCTTTGTTGAGCCGAAGTGATGCAATATATAAACTATACTCCCTCCCCTGAGGCTTGTGTTCAATGCTGCCTTTGATCACAAATGAAATGAGCTTGGTGGTCACAACCTATTCCCTTCTGAAAATATATCAGTATCACAAAACCACCATAATTAGCACTATTGGCAATTTCTTCTCACAATAGATTTCCTACTGAAATTGTGAGGTATATGTACAATGCAACAGAACTAGGCAGAGAAGAATGGAATAATCCTGCAACACTATACCCTCTTTAGTCTGTGTAATCATTCATTTTGTGAGTGCTATAATTCATCCACTTAAAGAAAACTTGGCTTATGGTCCTTTCACTGAATGAATGAGATTCTTCATTTTCTTGAAACAAGCAGTATTTTCCAATGCCAAAGAAAGAACTGCTGTATTCCAAAAAATTGCATTCATTTTTTCCACTATTACTCTCTGTAATTGTACAGTAGTGAATATAGTAATTAAACAGTACATATCTGTATAGCATTGGGTAGAATTTTTAAAAATCACCTAAGTGACTTAGGAGCATAAGTCCCATTGACTTTCAATGCCAGCTCTAAACAGACCAACGTGGATGGATTGGGTCATTAAGGGTTTGCTAGAGGAATTTTGGCTTGTACATGTGTGATGTTGTCTAATTAAAATATAACCATGCAAATCATTATTGCTATCACTGTTATATAATTGCAACAAATCTTATACAAAATATAACTCATGGCCAGAAAGGGTTAAACAGCTTGCAGACTAACTAACCCAATGCTGACCTTTAAAGACATGTTAGAAATAGTAATTAGGGCCAGTCTATGGCTAAGTAGGCTAAAACTTTGAAATGCAAACCTATATTGTTAGAAGTGATACTAATTGTGTGTATCTTAGATGCTACCCATGTAAACAGACAGTTCCTGTCTGTCCCTATAGCTACTAATTCAGAGATCAAAAGGGAATATTAACATTTAGATCAGGGGTCTCAAAGTCCCGGCCCGCAGGCCATCTGCAGCTGGAGAACCTCCCCACTGCAGCCCCTGAATGAGAGACGCATACAGCCACGCTGCCGGTAATGTCTGCTGCAGGCACCGCCCCCCGTAGCTCCCATTGGCTGGGGGAGAGGGACAGAGATACCCTCACTAGTCACCGGGCAGAGTCAGCCATGGAGGCAGCATCATTTGTTGCCAGGCAGAATCAGCCATGGCAGCAGCGTCACTTTTTTCCACAATGACTATAAAAACAAGTCAAAATACTGAACACAACTATCTGATGCACACCTTGCTGCAATCCTGAAGGTTTCAACTGCTCAATCACTGAGGCCAAACATCAACAAACTGACAGAACTGAAGCGTTGCCAGGTGTCTGGCAAGCACTAAAAACTCTCTGGCAGGCGAAGAATTGTATAAAGTCATATGACAGTTTTATTATTTCTAAGAAATTCAAAATAAAAAATGCAATATAAATGTTTTCTTTTCTGAACACCATCTTCAGTTACATTATTGGCCCACTGATAGGTTTTGAGGACTGGCACTGGCCCTAAAGTAAATTGAGTTTGAGACCCCTGATTTAATGAATCTTGAGTGAAGTAATGTCATTGTCTATATGTCTCTTTGAAGTTTATGATAGACTACCTAATGAATAAATTGTTCTTAGTTAATGTGTGTAACGAATTACTGGTGATGTTTAGAAAGCAGAAGGTTACATCAAAAGCCTATTGTTTACCCAGGACTGTATGGTCCACTGGAGGCTAGAAAACTATATAAAAGACCGTTCGGTCCTCATCCTGTTTATCTCAGATCTGCTTGAGGTTTCATGCAGGGGATGCCTAAGCCATAAGGACTGAGATCCAATCTCAGTTCTGACTGGACCACCCTGAAATATAAACATGGGACTATAACCTATGAACTATTTCTGAAAGAACTCTTTGCAACTACAAAGCTCATCATCTCTGCTATGTATCTGAACCTCAAGAACTGAACTCATGTCTGTATGTATACTGATCTTTTAACCATACTCCCTCTCTTTTCTTTTTTAATAAATTTTAGTTTAGTTAATAAGAATTGGCTATAAGCATGTATTTGGGTGAGATCTGGAATATTCAGTAATCTCAGAGGTAATGTGTCCAATCCTTTGGGATTGGTAGAACCTTTTCTTTTATATGATAAAATAAGATTTTCAGAAATCTTCATCATATTTGACTTGGGTACCTGGATGGAGGCCTGAGGCAGGGTTACTTCAAGGGAACTGTGTTGCTTGGACTTCTGAGTAATCAGTAAGGTATAACAGAAGCTGTTTAGTGTCGGCTTGGTAAATCTAAGTATTGAATTATCCACCATTTTTGGGGTTTGTCTGCTCCATTCTTTCCAGTTCACCCTAATTGGGTAACCTCAGCTGGCCCCCACTGGGACCCTGGTCACAACATGATATTATACATTAGGCACGGCTACAAATAATAATCATCAGCAAGCATGATACTCAGACCTCTTCTAACATACATGAACAATATCTGCCAGTAATGCACAGAGCTTGGGATACTTTTTCCTTGCATTTTTAGGGTGCTGGACTTCCGGAAGGACCACCCCTGAAAAAACTGGACTCCTTATAAAAATACTCTGAAGATGAGGTGTCAAATTCCCTGAAAGAAAATATAGTTTTCAAAATTCACTGTGAGCAGCCAATAAATCAAATACATATAATTAAGTATATATACACAATACTCTTATTCTACTATTCATGAGGATGGCTAAGCTTAATTAAAAATCTCTCAGCAAAAATGCCTTTAGGCTTCAAAGTAAAGCTGAAAAATATTCAACAATGTTAGATTGCTAAATTTCCCTCTATACTTCCCCTCCCAAAGAGGAAAGCTACATAAAAAGCAGATCCCTGCAGTAAAGACTTGTTCTGCACTATAGATTATATTTGCAGTTTGATGCATGAAGTAGTTTATACATATATAGCCCTGCAGATGATGAGGCTTTACCCCCATCTTTGCAGTTCATGTCATCAGAACAAACTACTACAGCAGCATGAATAAGGATATTGACTATGAAATGATCTTCACTCATCTTTACAATTAGAATTCTCCTTCCTACAGTTTCATATTGTTAGGAGAATAAAATAAACAGGACTTATGTTGCTACAAGTCTGAAGCTCAGTGCAAAAGAAAAAAAAGACTGTACTCAAAGAGTAGTTATGAATGGTTTGCTTTCAGGGCCGGTGCTACCATTAAGGCGAACTAGGCGGTTGCCTAGGGCGCCAAGATTTGGGGGCGCCAAAAAGCGGTGCCCCCAATTTTTTTTTACAGCGTTCCTCCCCAAGCGCGCGGCCGCCGCTCCACTTCTCCCGCCTCCCAGGCTTGCGGCGCCAATCAGCTGTTTGGCACCGCAAGCCTGGGAGGAGAATTAGAGCGGGGACGGCGTGCTCGGGGAGGAGGCGGCGGACCAGAGGTGAGCTGGGGTGGGGAGCTGCTGCACGGCTCCACGGGCGGGGGCGGGTGGAGAGCTGCCGCAGGGGTGCCTCAGGGCGGGGGGGGAGCTGCCGCCGGGCTCCCCACCCCAGCTCACCTCTGCTACGACCCCTCCCCGAGCGCGCCGTCGCTGCTCCACTTCTCCTGCCTCCCAGGCTTGCGGCACCAATCAGCTGTTTGGCTCCACAAGCCTGGGAGGGGAGGAGAATTAGAGCGGGGGCAGTGTGCTCGGGGAGGAGTCGGAGCAGAGCTGAGGTGGGGTGGGAGCTGCTGCACGGCTCCCCGGAGGGGGGGAGTTACCGTGGGGCGGGGTGCCGCAGGGCGAGGGGGGGGGGGGGGGACCGGCGGCGGGGCGGGGGGGGGCAAGGTGGAAGTTTTGCCTAGGGCGCGAAACTTCCTTGCACCGGCCCTGTTTGCTTTCCAACTGGGTGGGTGTATCTAGTGGGGTCCTGCAGGGGCCAGTCCTGGTCCAGTACTATTCAGTATTTTCATTAATGATTTGGATAATGTAGTGGAGAGTATGCTTATAAAATGTGTAGATGACACCAAGTTGGGAGGGGTTGCAAGCCCTTTGGAGGACAGGGTTAGAATTCAAAACAACTTTGAAAAATTAGAGAATTGGTCTGAATTCAACAAGATGAAATTCAATAAAGATAAATGCATAGTATTTCACTTAAGAAGGAAAAATCAAATACACAACTACAAAATAGGGAATAACTGTCTAGTGGTAGTAGTACTGCCGAAAAGGATCTGGGAGTTACAGTGGATCACAGTTTCAATATGAATCACCAATGTGATGCAGTTGCTAAAAAGACTAATATAATTCTGTGGTGTATTAGCAGAAGTGTTGTATGTAAGACACCTGGGAGGTAACTGTCCTGCTCTACTTGGCACTGCTGAGGCCTCAACTGGAGTGCAGTGTCCATTTCTGGGTGCCACACTTTAAGAAAGATCTGGACAAATTGGAGAGAGTCCAGAGGAGAGCAAAAAGAAAAATATAAAAGATTTAGAAAACCTGACTTGTGAGGATGGGTTTTAAAAAAGTGGGCATGTTTAAACTTGAGAAAAGAATACAGAGGAGGGAACTGAAAACAGTCTTCAAATATGTTAAAGGATCTTATAAAGAAGCCAGGGATCAATTGTAATCCATGTCCACTGAAAGTAAGCCAAGTAATGTGCTTAATCTGCAGCAAGGGAGATTTGGGTTAGATATTAGGGAAAACTTTCTAATTATAAGGGTAGTTAAGCTCCGGAATAGGATTCCAAGGGAGGTTGTGGAATTCCCATCATTGGAGGTTTTTAAGAACAGGCTGTAAAAACACCTGTCAGGGATGGTCTAGGCGGTTTACTTGTTCCTGTCTCAGTGCAGGGGGCTGGAGTTGATGACTTCTCAAGGTCTCTTCCACTTCACATTCTATGATTCTATAGCACAGCAATCCAATTGTTAAAACATGTCAATGTTTTTCTTAAATACTGTCTGCATTACACATCAGCAATACTCACCTACTTTTGTCACAATTTTATGGAGCAGGTCTAGGTCAGAGCTGCTGGGTAGATAAGGATTTCCAGTGGCCATCTCAATGATCATGCAACCTAAAGCCCAGATGTCCACAGGTCTAAGATCAGGAAATGAACAAAGTGCTCAACAATAATGCTGATGCTAAGATAAAACATATTTAAAGAGAGCTGATATTTTAAAAGAACATTTTTTAAAATTAAATACCTCTAAAATAACAGAATATTTGACAATATAAAAGGATAAAACATAATTAATCACACTTTAAAATAATTTCACAGTTAAATGCTGCAGTATTATTTTGTAATTAATTGTGAAGATATTTTAGATTGTGGAACTGTATATTAAGATTTATAATTAATATAGCTACAAAACAACTAAGACAGTCCTTAAACTTGTGTAGTAGCATTAACATGTATTATGAGTGAATTTGGCACATTATTCTCCAAAAGTCATACTTAACAGCAGAACTTTAATTAGCATTCTCATATGAAATTGCCAGATATTTTTGTTTCTTGTTTCATGACATTTCTCTTAATCTTCTTTTTGAGACTCAGACAATAGCCCTAATCTGATTAAAGATTATGATGTTTTTGATGCTGTAACACTTAAAGGATTACCATCTGTCTAGGAACTATATAAAAATATTGAGAATCTCCATGGTCTATAAAATTAGAGTATTCTATTTAATGGTACACCGTGTACCACTGAAGTCTGTAAAAGCTTTGTCACTGACTTCAATCGGCTCAAGATCAAGTCTTAAATGCATGTATGTGACCCCATATATGTGGGTATTTTGTTGGGTACTGGGAATGAATTTTGTTATTATTTTACTCTCCTCTAGCAAAACAAGAGTCACTCTTTAAAATATGTGACAGAGCGCATCAAACGTTCCCCTACTATGTCGAGTTACTAGAGATTTGATTTGTCAAAGTGATTTTAAATCCTTTTGTTGGTTTAACATGATTTTTATATGAAAATTGTTTCACCTACAAGCAAATTAATTTCTGGCTTTTTGTCAACAGTATTATATTGCTCTAAAAAGTGTAAGTTCTAACAATGCTGCTCCATGCCAGTTTAATAATAAGATATGTAAATAAAAATACATACTTCCCATATGTGGTGTCTTTTAATACCAGTTCTGGAGCCCTGTACCATCGTGTGGCCACATAATCTGTATAAACATCACCAGGGGCAGCTAATGTCCGAGCAAAACCAAAATCACATAGTTTAGTAATTCCCGTCTGTGATACTAAGATATTCTCAGGTTTGATATCACGATGTATGACCTGGACAAAAGAAAGAAAATCAAATCTACCTTAATAATAAAAGGGATTCTGCAAAAAAGATTACTCTCAAAGAGCATGGACTGAAACAAACATATACATTTTGCCACTTTAGGATCACAATAAGCAATACAGTGTCCTAAATTCTCAAAATTGTCTGCAGAGGGGAAGACCATAGTCTGCTACTGCTACGCATGGCAACAGCCTAATGTGTATGGGGTGGAGAGAAAAAGAGAAGTAACAGTGCACCCCTCAAAATAAAGAAACAGAAAAAATAGGCACCCTGGAGACAAGGGAAGAAACTGCAAAAAGACAGAGAGAGCTGGGGTGAAGAGCTATGTTCTGTAAGCAGGGCTGGCGCTTCCACTAGGCGACCCTAGGCAGTCGCCTAGGGCGGCAGGATTTGGGGGGCAGCATTTTGCCGCCCTCGGCAGAAATTCAGCGGTGGGGGGGTCCTTCCGCTCCGGGTCTTCGGCAGAAATTCGGCGGCGGGTCCTTCACTCACTCCGGGACCCGCTGCTGAAGTGCCCCAAAGATGAGGAGCGGAAGGACCCCCCGCCGCTGAATGCTTAGAGGCGGAGCGCTGCCACCTAGGGCTGCAAAAGCCCTGGCGCCGCTCCTGGCTGTAAGCAAATGGCCCTGAAAATCTGAAACTGGGGGATACAATGGTGCAGTAGGTTAATAAGAAAGCTATAATAATCAGAAATGGACAAGAACCATAACCCATGCTCCAAACATCTCAGAACCAAAGTTTAGATCTGGATCAAAACAGTGTGGATACAGCCCACCCCTGAGAATAACAGTACCTAACCCTTTAATGGCTAACCCTTTAATGTATTTCATCTTTTACTGCACAAGTATTTCAGTTCTAAAAATCAAAATTCAGTTGGAGGCATTTAGGCTATTATTATGAAACTATAATATTTTAATATGGAATTAACATTTTCAAACTCTGGAAGATGAAACACTATGTAAAATCAAAAAAATGTAATCAGAAAACATAACACCACTTTCTTTTAGCCTTATTTTGTAGCTTCTACAAAGTACTTACATTGTTGCTGTGGAGATACTCAATTGCTCGAAGGATCTGGAAGAGGTATCTTCTAAGTCTTTTATTATCCAGTCCGTGACAGTAATGTTGTAGCTCATCTAAAACTGTATGATCAATAAATTCAAACACCAAATGAATTTTTTTTTTCTGTCTAAATACTTCGATCAGGTTGACCAGGTTTTCATGACGAAATTGCTGTTGGCGAGAGAAAATAAAACATTCTACTGTAGCTTTTCAGTATTTATTTCTATTGGGATAGTTTTTCTCCTTGACCAAGACATACTTGCAAGGGTAGTCATGAAAGATTCACATCATTTTGTAAATATTCAGAAATTCTTATTCCCTCTACTCCAGCCTTCCCCCAACATTTAAACCAAGGCTATTCAGCTATTTTGCCAAAATGAAGCTGAATCTGACCCCCCACTTGGTAAGGCAACTCCCATCTTTTCATGTGCTGTAATATTTATACTGCTTACTGTATTTTTCACTCCATGCATCTGATGAAGTGGGTTTTAACTCACGAAAGCTTCTGCCCAAATAAATCTGTTAGTCTCTAAGGTGCCACAAGGACTCCTCGTTGTTTTTGCTAATATACTCCAGTGAGTTGCTAAAACCACTGGACCTAATTAAAAATAAAAAAAAAATCCATGCTGTACAGACTTTCAAGTCCCCAGAAAATCAACTTCTTCTCTGGTATAAAAGCTAGAACTTTCCCACCCCCCTTTGTCAGAGCTCACTAACGGTGAACCAAAAACTGCTGTCAGTTACAGGGGGATAAGCCAGGAATAATATAACTGAAATGGTTGAGAGAAGGTAAGAAAAACTCCTGTACATGCACTTTATTTGCATTGATCAATTAAAGATGCAAAGCCTCATGTCAAACTGGTATTGTTAAAAATGTGCACCATTTCCCATTAAGCTCCATATTCTATTTTTATTTATATTCTAGTTTTAGTATTTTTAAAGTTTTATTAATTGTTTATTAATGGACTACAAAGATGATGTGTCTCAGCTTTTTAATTCTAACCATTCTGAATAATTTTGGGTTACATTCTCAGTTATAGAGGCATCCATTCAGATTAATACTACTAAGGCACATGGAAATTAGTCAAGATTTAGAGCTAGAGCCTTTATTCCCCTTGACTTCTATACAAATTGGAGGATCAGGCCCTTGGCATAGAATCTGTTTTTTTGTACTTTCGCCAAGTCTTAATTAAAAATTGATAAGGATCAAATTAAAAAATAAATGTCCTGTGAGGGCAATGAGTGGGGTTGGTGCTGAGAGTCAGACTTTATGACGCAGTCATTCAACTGTAAAAAATGAATTTAAATCTTAGGCTTTGAATTTGCAAACACTAGGTTGGCTGAGAGAGAAGAGGGCAAGCCAGGTCAAACAGGAATCTGTCCCAAACCATCTCTAATGTGTTTAACAAGAAAACATAATACATTATGTCTGCATTAACTTTCTTGCAGGATCCTCCACATGCACTGCTTTTACCTCCCCTGAATCCACTGCATTCGGGGGAGGTAGGGGACTAGGAAACTCCTTCACTGCCACAAAATGATGCTGGGGAATCTCTGGGAAGGAATAGGTGGCACAGAACTGGGATGACGACTACATCACACCCCTGTGGTGATGGTGTAGGCTGTAGGAAATGTACTGGAGAAAGGGCCTGGGGAAAGTGGTGTCTGGGTACTGCTGTATTCTGGTGATGTGCAGCTCCCAGAGTGGCCTCCCTGGGGCTGCTGGATCTAGGCACCACTCAGAGCTGCAGACCTGGAGTTTAGATTGGAAAGTCACAAAAAACTGGCTTTGCAGCCACTTTTGCTCTTCCTACCCAGTTTCCTGATGCAGCTGAGGATCTAGTCCCAAAGAGAATGCACATGAGTTATCTGAAGTCAAATGGTAAATCGGTGACAGACTCAAGCATGGGACTCAGTGACTCCCAACCCAATATTAAAAATGGGGAATGTTTTAATTTTATAAGTCAAATATGTATGTAGATTGGTAGAAAGAAGTTAATGTGTTTAATATTTCTCTTACAGTTGAGAACCTTCAGCAAAGCTGCCATGTATCGCAATAGACTGAAACACAATTTTTGGGGACAAGGGGTAAAGAAATTACAAATTTATCCATGTCAACTGCATCAAAAGCTGACACCAGCAGACTTTTGTGCCAGTGCAGAAGTCCATAAGACTACACAGTGGATTAACGGTCTGCAAAATTGTGGCAAATTAAAAGCCCATCAAAATTCATATCCATGCTCTCTACTGTTTTAAATATTAGAGACACAAGGTTAATATGTTCATAAATATGGAGTGTTTAACTTATCAAGTTTCTTTTAAAATCATAGCCACAAGTTTTATCTTCACTTTACTTTTTATAGTCACTTTATTTTTTAAAAGGCTGGGCAATAAAATAAGTCAAATAACACGCTTTTTCTTGGTATATTTTATGTGTTTAATAGTCCAGGTATACACCAATAATGATGCAAATTTTATTTCTAAGCACTTTCCCTTTTGATTTACAAAATGATTAAAGCAAAAGAAGCAAACCTTTAGAAACTTTATTTCTCTCATAGCAATTTTGTTGACAGATTTTTCTGGTTTCTCATAGAATATCTTAATGGCTACTATCTGTCCTGTTTCCTTGTGTTTGCACTTCACTACTGTTCCATAACTCCCCTCTCCCACTTTGCCAAGGGTCTCGTACATCTCCATCTTCCAGTCTGATTTTTATTTCTTCATAGAAAGAGAAAATGTTAAAAATTATTTTGAGGCATACACTATTTTTTAGTTTTCTTAAACTATAATTTGCAGACAACATTAGCAAGGTGAATTACTCCTACAGACAGCAATAACTCCATTGTACATTTTAAATATTTGGTTCCATGTGTGAAATTTATCCCAGTAAGAACAATAATAGTCTGATTGGACGGCAGGATGAGGCCCTTTCTCAAATGTGCATTCCCAGTTCAATCAAGTGGTCAACTGCAGGACTGGTGTTATAGACAATATCTAGAAACTTCTTAAATAACAGTACATTTAAAACACTTCTTGTATTTAACGCTCATTAAAAGGAAAGGAATGAACAATTAAATCATGAACAATATAAGAGGCAAAGTTAGTGCGATAATATTCATATCATTATACAAGTCTAAAAAATGTAAAGGTAAGGCAAAGAATGAACAAGACGACTTTTGAACAACCTAAATAAAGTCAAATTTAACATATTTCAGAAAGTTCACTCCAACAGTGAAATAAACATCATAGTCCAAAGAGCGTTGATCAAAATCAGCCCACTGGAAACTCCTTTGGTCAGAGAGCAGGGCCTCCCTTATAATCTCCGTTTGGAATTCCTGAATATCTCCACAAGTTTTTAATTTAGCCATACTTCATGATAAATTTATTCACCACATTTAGTTATTAAAAAGTTCATCCTCCTTTCATAGAGTATAGGTGCATAAGATAGTTGTTCAAAATATTACAAGAAATAAAGGGTTTAACCAAGACAAGAATAATTTGACCTCTGCATAGTTTATACCACTGATTACATGAATACACAAAATTTGCTCTTATCTACAAATGAGGAAGGGGCATAAGAATGAGAAAATCACAACTCCTTCACTGACTAGTCAGTGAGGTCAAAATCACTACATTTATTGGGGTGTGGTGAAAGCAAACCAGAATAACGCTGTGATTCACTCTCTCAAACTCTGTGATCTGGAAATGTTTCAAAAATAACCTCCGTCATTTTATGGGTGGCAGGTGCTTCTTGAGAATCCAGACAGACCTTAGCTACCCTTTGCCCAGAATCTTTCACATGGGTCTCTCACCTGAAACTCTTCCCAGCAACTGCCCACACCCACAATGCCTGAAAAAGAGAACCAAATCCTCCCTGAAACCCTGATCTAACTGTCTAGGAATTTATATGGAGTTTCTTAGTGCAGTATCTGTACTTCCCCCACACGGGGGCACATGATTCCTCAGGAAGAGTCCAACTCCCCCCGCCCCCCCTTCTTCCCAATTACTACTAGGGCTATACATGGGGAGAGAACAGTTACATTCCACGCCTTGCCAGGTTTATTACACACCTGAGGAGGGCCCTGACTGGATGACAGCTGCCCTCGCAATCCCAGAGAGACACTGGAAAAACTCCTCACTTGAGCCCTTGCTCCTCATGCTCGAAATCAACAATCCCCCAGCCTCCCGCCAGCTCCCCGCTCCCCAGCCACGGCAACATCCCCTGCTGCCCGGCCCAGCCACCAGCCCCTGCCCAGCACAGTCTTCCCCCAGCCCTAGCTACTCAGCCAGTTCAACCCCGAGCCTAGCCACCAGCCCCTTCCCCCAGCCGCCATCACTGCCTCCCTGCCGCAGCCGCTTCCCCTGCCAGCCCCTCGGCTCTCCCCCTGGCCCGGGCAGTTCCAAGCCCCAGCCTCCCTGAGCTAACCTGACCTGCTCGAGCCCGCTTTCCATGCTGGGCCCGGCTCGGCACGGTTCTCCCCCACGGGCCCTGTTACCATAGCAACCACCCGCTACAGCAACAGCGCCCGCAGCATCCGCCCACGGGCCGCGGTGCTTCCGTGACCTCACAGCGTTCCAGCCGGAAGTGACGGCAAGGCGCGGGGTCCTGGGCGGCAGAGGGGGAGAAGGCGGGGCTGTTGGGGGTGGTAATGGGGACGGGGGAGAGCAGGGGACGGGGCTCTGACTGGAGCAGAGTTGGGGGTGGGATTCAATGGGGGGGGGGGGGGGGGGGGGGGGGGCTGCCGGTGATTGGCGGAATGGGGGGGGGGCGGGAGCGACAGCGACGCAGCTGCCTGTCACGTCACTGACAAGCAACACAGAGCGTGGGCAGGGGCACAGTCATGCGTGTCAGCATCCCTGCCCACGCACGGGATAGACTCGGGCGCCCTGTTCTCCCCCAGCCTTGGCAAAAGGACGCGTGTGACGTCGACGTTATATTTGTTCGCACATCAGTCGGGCTCAGCCTGGGGCAGTCATGTGCGGGTTTGCCGCGGACAGGTCATGCCAGGCACTGTTCTCGCTAATCTACATATGCAACAAACAAACAGCAGTTCTGAGCACCTTATGAACTCCTATAGTGTCTATACATATATGAAGTAACCTGTCCTACTGAACAAGCTCTCTTAATATATTTATGATTACAGACAGAAAACAAGATAACAAAAATGCACTTTTAAAATCCAGAGGTTAGAGTTAAGGTTGTGATAAAATACCTACTTCTTTGGGCTTGGTAAAAATAACGGGGCTATGGTTATGTTAATATTTTGGGAGGCAGCGTGTTATATTTCTTTTCTCAGCCTTTACCTGCTCCATTTAGGGCTCAATCATTACTTTGTTTTGCTGCCTCAGAAGCCGTCTGGAAAACGGTGTCTCGGTCACAATCTGGCTCCCTGTCTCCCTCTGGTTCTGGGGCGGTATCCAGCCTTACAGCTGGTACAACATACATTCCTTGGTGCTCCACACATCCACATCTTCGTTGGTTTTGGTGAGACAGTCTAACATGGTTACAACTCTGAAATTCATTACTAGTAGTGGCTTTGCAGAAGCTGCTAATCATGATCCTTATATCCAGTTATTCCCCTTCAGAAGAGCACAGAATGGATCACATTCTGGTCCCTTATATCGTAAACTTTTGGAGCAGGGACTGTCCCTCACTATGTGTTTATTGAAAACCTAACAGAATGGGGCCTCAAACTCAGCTGGGGCCTATAGATGCTACTGTAAAAGAAAAAAAAAGTTTATGACAGATGACTTTGATTTTTCAATTCCTTGATTTTAGGTGCTTGGGGTGTATAGATTATATTATAGGTCTTGTCACGGAGGCTCTGATCCTGCTATAAGCTCCACAAGGACATTGCAGGAACAGGGCCCCAGTAGCCTGAATTTTTTTAATGAAGTTTTTAAGGGTTTGAAATACCATAACAAATATAAAAGTAAACAGTTCAGTTTCATTGCCATTTCTTAACATTCTTAAGGCTTATTAAAGGGCAGAAATCCTTTATTTCTGCATGTAAAAGGATTTTCTGTTTGAGGATGTTATAAACATGTATTGTTTATAATCTGAGCTGTTCAAGATTTTAACAAAAATAATGTCACTGTCTGAAAATATGCCACTTTTGATTAAATTTCTGCCATAATCAAATGTTATCCCTTTTCAGGGAAAAATAATTAAGAATCAATAACTGACTTAAAACCAGACAATTGTGTTAGCCACTACAGTGTTATTCTGCACATTCCCGAATGAAAAAAACCCAATAATGTTTTAAATATATGAGACCAAGTAAGACAAAAAATCTAGTTTGAAAATATTTTATAATGAATCATTGTAATGCAGTGTTGCATGATGAGTTATAGTACATGATAAAGTGAACGTAATATTTTAACTAAAATGTCCTTAGTGAAATACAATAGGATGTAACTGCAATAACAAGTTAAAGTCTATTTAACAATGTACTGCAGGATAACAATATCAGCAGACATGTCTAAAATGACTGACTCCTGCAGTGAGGTTTTCGGTAAATACCAAAAATTGGTTATTTACTGAAGATTCGGTTACCAAGATTCGGTAAATCTTCATAGCAAGGGAATTATAAGAGAAACCCAAAAATCACATGCACATTAACTGCATACTTTGACTATTGCAGTTGTGATTTAACTTAAAATACAACCCAGAATGAATTTAATTTGATTAAAAAAAACCTCCACATAATCCACCTAAATAATAGTGTTACATATAACTGCCTGAAAGAGAAAATGCACAAATCTTTGTTTTTATTTTTCTAAGAAAATAAATTAATTAAAATGTATCTTTAATCTCAGGATAAAATAAAATATCCCCTTAATTAGTTAAGATTAATCCATATGATATGGTCACACTATATCTGATTTTGGACAAAGCACTGTGCAATATTGTAATGAACTAGCCAGTGTGGATGGATACCACTGCCCTCTACTGGAAGGAATCATAACTGCTCAGCTATGTGTCATAGGCTGTACTCTGCCAATCGCTAATGTAGTGAAGGTCTCCTTCAAGGAGTAGGGAACTATGCTTTTGGCACAGGAGATCTGAATTGTATCCCCACTGCCACCACAGAGTTCTCAGTAGCAAGGGTACGCAGTATATTAACAACAGTGAAGTCAATTAATTTTGTTAAACTAACATTATTATTATTTTTATTATTGTTGTTGTTATTTATTTTATTATCTATTACCTATATAGGGCCAAACATGCATATGGCTTTTACAAACACAAAGTTGGATAATGTTCTTCCCCTGAAGAATTAATAATTTAATTTGCACAATATAAACAATTTGAAGGCCAGGTACGCAAGAGAATTAGAGATGACCAGCAATAGAATAAAAGTGAAGGAAGTCAGGGGAGCAATTTTGAAAGAGGAAAGAGAGATCACTTGGCACATGGGCAGAGGGAATTATTTCCTATTGATGTAGGCAGGGCTGGCTCCAGGGTTTCGGCCGCCCCAAGCAGCCAAAAAAAAAAAGCCGCAATCGCGATCTGCGGCGACAATTCGGCAGGAGGTCCTTCGCTCCGAGTAGGAGTGAGAGACCGTCTGCCGAATTGCCGCCGAACAGCTGGACATGCCGCCCCTCTCCGAAATGGCCACCCCAAGCACCTGCTTGGTAAGCTGGTGCCTGGAGCTGGCCCTGGATGTAGGAAACAATTCTGCATTAGCAAGTATGAACTAGCACTAGCTAACTTAATAGATCCTTTCTGTCTTCCATTACAATGGAAGATTTTATAAGATTTTTGTTTCTTTATATTAAGCCCTGACCCTGCTTACATGTATGCACATTCCTAACTTGCAGGTGAGCAGTTCCATTGTCTTGTGACAATGGAAATATAAACATTATTAAAATTAAGCATGTGAATAAGTGTTTACAGGATGGGGGGCTTACATTATAAACTCTTTGGGGGCAGGGACCATTTCTTTGTATATGTTTGCATGGCACCTAGCACAATGGGATCCCCGAATAAAGCACACAAAGCAGCTTTAGTTTAGAATCTGCTTCATCTAGTAATAAGAAAACACCATTATTAGCTAACACAGGTGTTTTTAAAATACTGCATTAGGGATTATAATTAAGGGCCTGATGCTCCTCTTCAAGTATATAGGTAGCAGGAAGCAAAAGCAAGCAGGTAAGGAAACAAGTGACAGTTGTTAGGTCAACGTCCACACTAAGGGTTAGGTTACATCATACAGGAGTGTGGATTTTTCACACCCCTGAGCGATGTGGCTACGTCAACCTAAATTTTAAATATAGACTATGATTCAGTGTAGCGGCTTCTCTGCTCCACACTTTAATTGCCATAGAGTGTCCATTTCATTGTGAACGGGTTTCTGTGGGGTCCAAGGATAGGGTTGCCAATTTTGGTTGGAGATTTAATCACATGCCATAGACTTTACTTAAATATTAATCTTTAATTCCTGGAGACTCCAGGCCAATCCTGGAGGTTTGGCAATCCGACTCAGGGAGGTGGTGTTCTTACACAAATGGAAAAACCTCTACACAGATGGACAAACCTCTTCTGTCAGCGTAGGCTGTGTCTTCACTACTGGGTTATGCTGGAGCGATGTTGCTATACCAGTATAGTCACTGTAGTGTAGGCATGGCTTCAGTAGCATCTGCTTCTTGAGGACTGTGCTGGAAGCAGCATTAACTATGCCCTGTGCCTGATAGCCCCTATGGGGGCTGGTTTACACATGAAACGAAAGTAGGGTGACCAGACAGCAAGTGTGAAAAATCGGGACAGGGGATGGGGGGGTAACAGAAGCCTATATAAGAAAAAGACCCCAAAATCCGGACTGTCCCAATAAAATCGGGACATCTGGTCACCCTAAACGAAAGGCTTTTTGGGATAAGATGGAGTGTGAATTTAAAGCAGAATAGCTACTCCCAAATAGCTCCACATGGGTGGATGTTCTTATTTTGGAATAAAAATGTCTTTGGTTGAACTCAATCCACTTCCAAAGCAGAAAAGGCAGGGGGAGGGAGCTGCAGCCCACTTTGTCCTCTGCTCACCCTATGGAGCTGTGCAGCTGGCAGGCCCATCTGCCCACCTGGCAGGTGAGGCTAGGCAGGAATTTGCCAAGGCCGCTGAGGATGTACCTAGGGCAGGGGCCTATTTCTCTGTGTGCAGCCCTGCTGGCACAATTTGTATAATGGGGGGGCTCTGAGAGCCATTCAACCGAACAGGAAACCCTGGAAACCACTTCAAGCCAGCAGCGCGGCAGCACCTCTAGTCCCACCAGCACCCGTGTTTGTGTGCATGATTCATACGTTTCTAAAGCCCAAGGAACTTGTTAGACAGTGAGTTGTGCCTCCAGAGCGTTCCCCTGCTTCCAGGGCCGTCGCCTGGCAGCCGGGCTGGGCTCGCGAAGAGATCCGCTGACGTCGCACGTCCCTACTCCGAGCCGCGGCCGGTCCTGAGATTAGAACGTCGGCGGCTTGCCCCCCCCCCCCCCCGCGGCCGGCGCAGTGGTACGTTCGGAGGGCGGACACGCGCACACACTCTCCCCACCAGAAGTAGTGGTACGGTCGCAGAGAGGGCCTGTGACTTTCCCTCCCCCAGGCGGAGGGAGACGCCATTGCAGGGTTGTTTGTGCCGCCGTCACCGCTGCAGGCTGGGGAGGGAGACCGCCGCGCTGTGAGCGGTGCTGAGGCTCCTGGGGACAGGGACTCTTTTCCCAGAGAGGATCATGTCCACTCCGGCCAGGCGGAGGCTCATGAGGGACTTCAAGAGGTGAGCGTCTCGCCTTGGCCGGCTCCCCAGCCCTCCCCGGGGGTGCGTGCCGGGGTCGTGCCCTCCCGAGGGAGCACAGGGGCTCCCCTCCTGCCCCCCCGTGGGGCTCCCTGGCGTCCCGCCATGCCCTGCGTGTAGCAGGCCCCTCCTGGCCCAGGCAGGAGCCTCCCCGCGGGGTCCTGGCTCGCCCCGGGCGCTGCTCCAAGCTCCTGGGGCTGCGTTGCAGAGGGGACAGGGGTAGGAGCCCGCTGGCACCCCCACCACAGGGTCGTGTACCTGTGGGGCTCGGGGGGTACCCGGCAGCTAGCCCCTTGTTGCTGCGGGGTGGGAGCAGCTGTGGGCGCTCCCTGGGGGTGGCAGCGCGGGGGGTTCCCCTGTCCTGTTCCACCCCGCTGCTGGGCTGGGGTCGGCGCTGTGAGCTGGGTGAGTCAGGCCTAGGGAGCGGCCCCGAGGCTGGCGCACAGGAGCGGCCAACACAAATCCACAAGGCCTCGGGGCCTGGCGAGCTGTGCGGGCGTTGCCCAGGTGTAAAGCAGGGGGCAGGCAGACCCGTCAGGTGTCTCGGGTATCCGCCTCCGGATCGGCCTGCCATGGTCTGGAGTCCAGGAGTGACACTTGGCTCTTGTACAGCCCTCTCCAGCCACTGAGCTCAAAGGACAGGTAGGTATTGCTGTCTGTGTGGTACTTGGGGAAACTGAGGCCCGGAGAGGTGAAGTGACTTGCCCAAAGTCAGTAACAGAGCTAGGAATAGAATCCAGTCTGCTGATTCCCACAGTCTAGAGCCCTATTCACTGGACTACACTGAATCCCTAAATTCTCCAGTGTATCAAGTATGTGCACCAGTATAGGGCTTCTCCATGTTTAGGATTTAATCTGCTTTATTTATCTTTGTCCCCTTTCCCCTTCCCCCATGCTGGACTGTTCTTTGAAAGGGAGACTTAATTCAGAAACAATCTTTTCACTTTCTGGATTGTCTGCTCTCAAGGAATGCAAAAAGCTCTCTTAATGCTGGTAAGAGGGCAAAACGCTGGTTTGTCAAAGCTCTGTTACTGGGGTCAGGACTACCGGACCAGCAGTCTTTTCCCCCTGTACTCTTTGGGGCAGGGATGCTGAGCCAGTTTGGGTCTATATGGTAAATGCTGTTCCTACACACACACACACGCCCCTTGATAAGAAAGTTAAAATATCCTGCCCTACTAAAGGGATTAGTTGAATCTCTGCCTCTGTAGAAAGGAGGCTGCTTTTGTTTTTGTTTAGGGTTACTTCCTCCAAAGTTCTCTACTTCTTACTGTATGCTGACATCTGGAGGCATCTATGGATAAAAGTTGCTGCTTATGTCTTTAAAACAGTGGCTACTCTCCTTTCTCTGTCAACAGCTTGCATGAGAAATGTCCAAAGAGCCTTTCGTTATGCACCTCTACCCCAATATAACGCTGTCCTCGGGAGCCAAAAAATCTTACCGCGTTATAGGTGAAACCGCGTTATATCAAACTTGCTTTGATCTGCCAGAGTGCGCAGCCCTGCCCCCCCCCGGAGCGCTGCTTTACCGCGTTATATCCGAATTCGTATTATATCGGGGTAGAGGTGTAATGCTTGTGGTTGTGTTAGGAAACCTGTATTATTCCTAAAAGCCACTGTTTATAGACCAAACACTTAGTTATAACATTTAAAGCAGTACATTCTGATTATATCAGAGATTCCATGATGCAATAACCCTCTAATTTAAGGGAACTGGCTGCATGATGTCAAACTTTGCTTCAGGCTGGAACTTGACAGAGGAGGAAATATTGAGCCTGTAAATATTTATGCAGGTTTCAAATATATTCTCATTATTCAAAGACTTAAGATCTTTTAAAAACAAACAAACAAAAAAAAACCCACCTCTGGAGATCACACATCAACATTCTCTAGTTGTTTTTTGTAACTTTTTTGTGAGCCTAGAAGTGAAATGCTTAGTCAATAAAGCTAACATTTTCAGAGTTTGCCTCATTTTTTTGGGCCTCCGTTTTTGGGTACCTGCCTTGAGGTACTTTGCTTGGTCTTCCACCCTCCTTGCCCCCATCCTCCCAGTGCTGAAGATCGACAACTCCAGCTGAAGTGAATAAAAGCATCAGCTTGTTGGCACCTTGGTTTGTCTCAAGATGGGCACACAGAACTACTAAACACTTCTGGATTCATGTATATGCTATTCTGGTTGATAGTTTGTCACACATTGTTTAAAAATGTTTGTAAACAAGGACCTTTTTCTATACATTAGTGAAAAAAGTACGGTAGTTATATTCTGTTTAAAAATGGTAAGTGCTGAACTACAGACACTCTGGAACAACTGTTCCAGTTTATCATTTAATTACATGTGTTATGTACAACATCTATTATGCACGTAGAAAAGCCTTTTATAAGCTAATTGTTATGGGATTTAAATTGTATGCTTTGTTTCAACATGATATGAATTAACGTAGCTGATAAATTATTGGAAATGAGTCAACTTTAATAGTATTCCTTTTTAGCTATAGTTGTATTTGCAGGTACCACAGTATTACATCCGTAAACCATGGTCATATGTGTATGATATGCATTTGTAGCTTCACATAGCCTTGTAATACAATATTAAAAGCCTGATTTGAACCTACAAAGCTGGGAACCTCTGAATTGAGCTTTAGACGCTACTTAACTCACCCATTGCATCTGGATATTGCATTATTTGAGCATAACATTTTTTAGTTCCCGTTAAACGAAAATAGGATATTAAATCTTTTTGCTTGTGGAGGGTCTCGTAGAGGGTAAAAATGAAAGTAATTATGATACCCGTGAAAAGGAATAGCTGTTGGAAGCAGTGATTTTTATTTTATTTTGTTAAAATTGGAGGTGAAGTGTAGATTTTACATGTGAGGGGAAAGTACATCTAAATAAATACATTAAAACATGGAATGGAATGTATCAGACATGTAATCTGTCCATCTTACGCCTGCAAACTGAGATCACATATCTTTAAAATGTCAGAGTCTTGTCTTAAGTGAGTGGGGAATATTGTTTGTTTGTTTTTGTTTCCTGTTTCTTTTAGGGTGACATAGCAGCCAGGACCATGCAGCTTATCTGTGCGGCTATGAACTCTGATTACTGTTTGAATGTAAACTTTGTACAGTGACCAGCAAGGTGGTGATGAGAAAGGGATTTGACAGATTACACACCTGAATACTGATTTTTTTTCTTCCCTTTGAATAAAATTACAGAGAAATATTAATTTAATTACAGCTTTTAGTTTTGCTTGTAGAAAAGGAATGTGAATGCTATAAATACCATATTGTTCCTAGCTCTTAAATATCTCTGGACTCTGTTCAAACAAGTTAAGCTTCCAGTTCAGGCCACACCACAAATTCTCTGTAGTTAAAGACCTTCCCACAGTGCAGTGTGTGAAACTTTGTCCTGATTTAAATGCCAAAGCTATCTTCTCTTCCTGGCCAAAGTGGTAGGTAGCTCATGCTGTTGACATTTAACTTGTCTGAACTGAGCATGCTGAGAGAACAGGTTACTAGCCAAAATAGGTCTGTGTGGCCTGGCTAAATTTGGTCCATATAGTATTAAAAACATAAAAAAAACCTGATCTGTGTTCCCTTCTACTAGTTTCCAATGTGTGCATCACACAAATATAATTGGTTGGTTTCCTCAATAGTTACAGTTTAGATGTGTCAATTTGTGGTTATACATCATTTTCTCTTCACTGCTGTAGCCAGCGGGTGTTGTTCTGAATGCTCATTTAATCATTTTGCTATGTGGTGTTTTAAACCAGATGTACAAGATGTTTCATAACTGCTCTTGTATTTGATGCTGTGTTCCATGCATGAGGAAACATATGCTGCACTTATTTATTTAGTGCTGATCTGTCTTTATATATTGACAAAATATTTGAAGAGAAAATCCTGATCTGCATCCCTTGGTGGGCTTCTGTGTCTGGAATATTTAATGTGCATATAACACTGAAGTATGTAGTCTGTGTTCCAAACCACAGCCTGAATTCTCTAGTCCTGAAGGAGAAATGGGTTCAAACTCTGGATATGCTTACACGTTTCTGTCTATTATCCTGTTTTGCTTGTGTGTGTGTAATATATTTAACATGTATATCTTTTCATATTCTATTTTTTTAATTGTTAGATTGCAAGAAGACCCTCCTGTGGGTGTCAGTGGTGCACCATCTGAGAATAACATTATGCAATGGAATGCAGTTATATTTGGGTAAGAGAAGACTTTTGCTCACTGTAGAGAAGATAATACTAAATGGTTAAATATAAGGTAGATAATGGCTGATTCTGTGAAAATGCTTGAGACTATGTGCATGTACTAAGTCAAAATGCTGAGTTTGAGACAAACTGGCAAAAATTAGTAAGTATGTTTTGAGGAGGAAATAGGTTTCTTTGGTCTATAGCCTTGAATACTGAGGCATAGTAGAGCACACAAGGAAAGCAGCTACATTTTTGTCCTGCTGTAGCCTTATAATGTCCATTTTCTTGTCTTTTTTTAAAATTTTGTATCAATTCATAGTGAAAGCAAGGAGATTGCCTTTTCTTGTTTTCCTACCCAATCTTCAACATAACAGAGTTCCCCCTGAGAAGCACATAAGAATTCCATGCCCTTTGCAGACAAATTTACATGTGTTAGCAGTGACCAGATTGGTTTACAATACAATTCTGTGGGCAGAACTTGTCTAGTTACATTAGGTATCTCACAGATTGGGAACCAATTCAGTCTTTTATCATAAATCTTAGTACTTTGCTAGTGACCTTATTGCAGTTTTAGTGGAATCTGAATCTGCCCATTGATTCTGGTCATCCCCATTTTATGAAATACAGTTATTGTCCTGGATCAATTGTAAGAAATCCAATTTCTGGATTAAAAACTAAGTTACCAGTTTAATAGGAGAGTACTTTGCATATCCTGGGAAATATCAAGGAGTTACATCTTAATTATTTACTCCCCCCACCCCACCCCTATTTCTAATTTGAAGGGGATGGGGGAGGTGTGGGTGCCTGTGTAAAAACAGATAGTATATTTATATTTATATTTTTTATTTCTAGGCCAGAAGGTACCCCTTTTGAGGATGGTAGGTAGCTAATTTTTTTTATTCCCTTCTTCTTTCGTAAATGGTCCCAGCGTTGCTTTTAAGAAGGATTTTTATATTTCGTATATATAAAATGTTGTTTGTTGGGTTTTTTTTAAGCCACAATACACACAGAACTTAATTTTGAACTAGGAAAATCAAGCCAACAAACAATGTGAGCTGGTAAGGGCTTGCTGTCTAACAGAGACTACTGTCTTTTGACCAAAACTCGTGCCAGTGCATTGTCTTGTCTCTGCAGTGGTTGATGAGTAACTGTAAACCTGTGAAGCAGTGGCCATATCTAGAAGTGTTTCTATACAGGGAGAGTGGAATGTTCAGTAGGAGATGCTGAAGGAAAATACCATCAGACTGTTTCATATGTCTTATGCCTAATCACAAAGATTTTCACAGTCTCTGGTTACGTATGGCTTTGTCTTTAGCACAGGGTACAACACAAAGGTGAATCAGATTTCATTAAGAGCAAGAGGAAATAATCTTGACGTGATCTCTGTATAAAATTGTTTTAATGAAAAAGATCAATTGTAAACAGACACGAAAGAACTGTATAAGTGTAATATCTACTGTATATGCAGAAAGGAGGGGTGGTCTCAGTTCTGCAAGGAATGGTCATTAAGAAGGGGGCTTTCTAGTTTCCTTGCAAGTCAGAAAATAGCTTACTGGGTGGGTGGGTGTGTGGAGAGGGAAAGGGAGAGGTTAGGTGAAAGTGGATGGAAATTGGTTGAAATTAGTGGTAAGTGGCATACATATTCACTGGTCCTTAATAAATATTTTTCAGTAAATCAGTCTCAAGTTTTAAAGGTTGAAGCCATTTCTTATAAAAATCCATCTTTTCGTGTACTGGGCTCAGCCATAGTCCATTTTTAGGTCAAACTCCCATAGATTTCAATGACTAAGCACTGGAAGGTCAGGCCTACTGAAGAGACACTAAAATAGCTAGTGGGTAGTGATAGTCATTATTTTTAAATTGTTGATTAATGGTGTCAACAGAAATTCAGTAGTTCTCCTTTAAAAAAAATTCTTCTTTAGAAGTGTTTCCAGGCAGGAAAACTTACCTTCTGATTCACTAAATCCCCAAAACTGTCAAAACAGGAACCATTTGGAAACTTTGGCTGAACAAAATGGCAGATTAGTGCGCGCGCTCTCCTTTTTTTTTTTTTTTTTTTAAACTATTGGTCACATACAGTTGTCCAAAACTTCCTGTTCTCCAAATGCAGTGTCACCTCCCCGGAATCTGGTAATAAACTAGAAAATCCTCCAGTGGTCTGAACTAAGTGTCAGTTACAATTTTTAGATAACTAAAGTTGTACGCTATTTAAATAGTTGCTTTTCTGTGTATTGAGTAGGCTCCTCTAAATTTTACAAAGATGCTGATGCTATTTTTGTTCATAGCAATATGTATCAGCTTTATTGGCATTTGAAATATAAATACCATGTTGTCAAGTGTTCACAAAGATGTTTTGATACAATTATAGTTACATAATGTTTTTGTGTTTGCTTTCTTGGATAGGTACTTTTAAACTAATAATAGAATTTTCAGAAGAATATCCAAATAAGCCTCCAACTGTTAGGTTTTTATCAAAAATGTTTCATCCGAATGGTGAGTATTCATACTTATTTTGCCAAAACAAATATAGAATAGGATAGTGTGATATCACAGCCTGAAGCTCAGCAATGTTTAACATTTTTTTTTTTTCAAAGTAGATATACAGTATATCAAATGTTCAGTAAAAATCCTGATGCCAGGAAAGTTTTAGTTAGAAGAAGCTACTTCTGCATTCTGTAATCATTGTGTAGTCTTGTTAGCTAATGCAAATATTAGCCAGTGAGGAAATGAAATATCTTGGAAGACTATTGATATCCTACTCTCTTATAACCAGTGTAGGTTTCTGAGAACTTTCCATTTTAGCAAGATGCTTTATTGCTGGGTCTCTTGTCTCCTGCTCTCACTAAAATCAAACACTTAATTTTTTTCCCTCTTATTTTTTTTTTCCTTCTGCTCCTTCTTTTTTAGGAAGGTCTTTTGTATAATCCTTTTTACTTCCTTGTTCCACTGCAACTACCTGTCTTGAATAGTGGCAATCTTCCGTTTGGCAGAGGAGACCTTGGTGGTTTTTTGTTGTTGTTGTTTTTTTGTTTTTTTTTTGTTTTTTTGTTTTTCTTATTTTAAAGCTTATCAAAGCTGCTCCTTCAGCCTGCTAGAATGATGATATAATTACTTCTTAAAAACTGAATGAACTACTTCTGAAATATTGCTGCCCTAAGCAGCAAGGGACTGAATTCAGACCCTGGTACCTGTCACTAGCTACCTGAGGTTGTCTACATGAATAACTTAGCTGGAGTCAATGTAGCTTAGGTCAACTTACTGCGGTGTCTACACTGTGCTGGGTTGACAGGATACACTCTCCCATCGACTTACCTTACTCTTCTTGTTCCTTGTGGAGTACTGGGGTCCACCGGAGAGCGCTCTGCCGTCGATTTAGCAAGTCTTCACTAGACCCGCTAAATCGACCCCCGGTATATTGATCGCCGGAGCATTGTGTGCATTTGTCCTTTGCTCTTATTTTTTTTTTTCTCTGTTCCCCTTTTTCATCAGGATTACTTGCTTTATGTATGCATATGTGTCACGATCCTGCACCAGTTCAAGTTAGCAGGAATCTTAACTTCACTGGGAGCAGGATGGGTCCTTAGTGCTTCTCTAGTCATGCTCCAGAGACACTTCACAAGACACTTGGTGTGAGGGGTAGATAAGCTGTATTTTTTCCCCTTCTCTAAGAAGCAGCAAAGGAGTGTAATTATACCTCTGCTATTCTAGAATACTAGTACTCCTGTTGGGCAAACACTGAGTGAAGATCACTGGCATCATATCAGTTTGATTCAGCACTGTGGCATATGTAGCACTGGGATGATTCTTCCGTCACATGGGCCATGAGAAATGTAGGCATACCCTACCCAAATTCAAATCTGCCTACTCATATTTCTTTCTCCCCACTGTGAAACGTAAAGAATTCCAGTATCTCCTTTTTAGGTACTTCATATGGCTCTTATTATCATAGTATCTGAGTTCCTCACAATCTTTTAACATAATTATCTTCACAACACCTCTATGAGGTAGGGAAATACTGTTATCTCTGGTGTACAGATAGGAAACTGAGTCACAGAGAGACTAAGTGACTTGCCCAAGATCATACAAATGGAGGAGGGAATTGAAGCCAGAGCTCGCACATTCCAGGCTAGAGCCCTAAGTCCTGGACCATCCTTCCTCTTCTCTTATGTTACCTATTTTGTTTGCTTTCAGTATTTTCCCCTAAATACAAGGTATAAAACTGGTGTCAGATTCTTACAAAAATGTTCTCCTCAGAAGTACACTTTATTTCCCTTTATCATGCTTCCTAAAATGTTCAGAGAAACTGAATAGTCACATTCCAATATAAATAGTGCATCCATTCACGCAGTGTTTAATCACAACAAATTAAAAATGGCCAGAGTTTTAAATAATTTCTGTGTTCTGTTTACAGTTTATGCGGATGGTAGCATATGTTTAGACATCCTTCAGAATCGCTGGAGTCCAACGTATGATGTTTCATCTATTTTAACTTCAATTCAGGTAATTTTTAGCAAGCTAAGTATATGATGATTACCCTCTTTCACAAAACCGATGACACAGTGAAATAAACAGCATCAACACCAATGAAATGTACTGAAAAGTAATCAAGAGCTTTTAAGCTGATTTTAAAGACTAGTTAGTTGATGAACTATATAGTCACTTTATTTCTAAGCAATAAAAATAATCCCGTCAGGGAATGCTTATAGGAGGACATTTATTTGGATTCATTTTTCTGATCATTATTATTCCAGATGTGACAGTAATGTTTGTGTATTTAAGGCCAGGGTGTCTGAGAAATGTGAACTCTTTTATTTTGAAGCCTATGTTTTGTTATGCTTATGAAATCGTTAAAGAGCCAGTATTACTAGAATCCAGCTACTTGGACTGCATTAATTTGGATGGAACTATTTCATATGTTAGGGCTACTTCTGGGGGAATTCTGCACCAAAAAATGAAAAATTATGCACACAACATTTTAAAATTCTGCAAAAATCTGCGTATTTTATTTGTCAAAATAACACAATGTAATCACTCCATTTTCAATTATTTTGGTAATTTATTTCAAAATACCTGTCAACAAGTGCGTCAACAATACACATAACAACAAAAGAGATTCCCCAGGAGTAGACAGTTAAAGAAACCCTATGACAACCTAGTTCCAGTTGGGGGGTCTTGGAGGGCGCTGTGTGGGGCCCCCGGAGATAGCCACACCCTCCTCCCCCCAGTGGCGTGGCACCCCCTGACCTAGACATCCTCACCCCCAGAGCCTTTACTCCCCTCAGCTTCTTTACTGTTCCGGCTGGGTATATGGTGTGGTGCAGCCCTGCTCTTCCTCACCCTTTGCCAGACCTGGGTCTCCCAGGCCCTCTTCCATCCCAGGGAGAATGAGGAGGCTGGGTGCTAAACTTACTGTGAGCCGGGCTCTGCAGAGTCCAGCGGCCCCTAGTGGCAGTCAGCAACTCTGCAGACCCAGTTCTGTCGGGGGGAGAGACATGAAATTTTGCATTGTGGCACAGAATTACCCCAGGAGTACAGGGCTTGAGCTAGTTGTAAAATCAACATCTTGTTGTTCCCCATGGTGTGTGGGTTTTTTTAAATGAAATTACTATCTAGAACATAATGGTCCAAGTATCTCATTTTTTTTTTTTTTCTTTCCCCGTCCTCTCACAGTCTCTGCTTGATGAACCTAATCCAAACAGTCCTGCAAACAGTCAGGCAGCACAACTTTATCAGGAAAACAAACGTGAATATGAGAAAAGAGTTTCAGCTATTGTTGAGCAAAGCTGGAACGATTCATAATAGATGACTACTTTGTTAATCTTCCTCCTCATAATCATTGTGTACAATTTAACACTCAGTAGAAAGGCTACCAGAAATTTTAAGTGCCACAAGTTCTAAGGATTTGCATACAAACATGTTTGCAAAAAAATTAAGCCCTTCAGTTTAGAAACTTTAAAAGCTTGTGTATCTTGATTAATGTACTTTTTATTGCATGGTATGAACTAAGTTATTGCTACATAAATTTGTAATATATCCTGTTTGTATTTTTTTTCCAAGTGTATAATGTTGATGTGGAGTTTTCATGAAAGAATATACACATTTTGTAAATCTGTACTTTTTCAAATATTGAATGCCTTATTTTTGAATTCTTTAGATTTTTAAATTGGAGAAAAGCACTTAAAGTTTTTATATATAAATATTACATGTAAAACTGTTAAATACATAACCTCAGTGCAAGACATTCTTTTGTTACTTTCTTTTGTATCTCTTTCAAAGGGCTTAGTTTTAGTGTTGAATCTTTTTTCTCTTGATAAATGCTAATATTATGCACTTTACAAATATGAGGAAAACTTTGCTGTGATGTGTAACTCATTAATAGTCTTCAGTGGAGACATGTCTACCTACACTGGAGCTTAATTTGGTCCTGAAAGTCTTCTTGCTCATATGTGGTAGGGAAGTATCTGCCCCATTTTACAAATGGGGAAACTGAGGCACAGATAAGTGACTTGTCTAAAGTCACACTGCAAGTCAGTGGCACAGCTGCAAATAGAACCCATATCATCTGACTCTGTCCTGTGTTTTGGCCCATAGGCCATCCTTTTTCTCACTAATACAAGCTTCATTAGTATCACTGTTTCTTACATGTATAAGATGCTTAATAGCTTGTCACATGCAGGGAAAGTATTAATAACTTAACAGGTCTTTCACATCTCATTTTAACACATATGAAATAGGTTTACTATAACTTGATCTCTGATCATCCAAAATTGCGTAATTCCTAAATAAGAGGTTTTGTGTCTTCCTGTGCAAGTTGATACATAATAGGATATTATTTTTATTATTATATTTACTCTTCCTTAAATTGGGAGTATGGGATTTTCTAAATTTGTTAGTCTCTAAGGTGCCACAAGTACTCCTGTTTTTGCGGATACAGACTAACACGGCTGCTACGCTGAAATTTGAATTTTATCTAATTGCAAAGCATTACCTAAATCTATCATGTATCACATACTGTTACTGAGATGTATTGTTGATGTTAATTTTCTAATTGTAGCCAAACAGTTGGGTTTCTTACCCATTCCACCTAGAAAACAAACTCCTGCAAGACAGAATGATTTCAGAGAACTACATTTAAATGTGATTGTAAAAGTGATATTGTCTAACTCCATGGCTGTTTCTGAGACTTGAGATCAAATTCGTTTAGTTTACAATTAAAGTGAGGTGGGGTTTTATAACTGCCACTTTAATAACTTCTCCCTGCAATCGGAAAGTTAGGTTGGGTCCCTGTAATATCACATCATCTGTAATAAAGATTTTACAGGCCCTATTTTGTCCCCAGCGATACACGTACAATCTCTTAGACTTCAGATTCCATCCTCCATTACCTGTGTACAACCGTGCAATCTCTACGGGGGTTGTACAGTATAAGGCATGACAGTAACTGCATTTCTATCTTAGTTAACAATTTTGCTGAGGATGTACAAGCCAGCACAAACTTATTTTTATCATTAAACTAAGGACTTGTCTACACAGGGAAGTAAGTGCGAAGTAATCTAGAGTGTGAATTTAAAACATACTAGCTGTTGCCTACCAGCTACCCATGTGGACACTTATTGTGCATTGAATGCCTGCGAGTAATTTAGCTTAATCAACTTCCAAAGTGCAGTAAGCTACGGTGCACAAAGACCTTTTTAGTGTGCAGTAAGAGTGTCTACTGGGGCAGTTAGTGCAGAATAGCTAGTGTGCACCAGCTGCTATGGCCTTTTTTCCCATGTAGACAAGCCCTTGGCATACATTGAAAACACACGGGATACCGACGCAACAAAGGTGCTGATATTAATCACTTTGCCAAACTGCATTTTAAGGGCTCATTTGTAAGATGTACGAATGAGTAATAAAAAGGGAGCAATGTAAATATATGCCAGTGTATTGCTCAATACTCCTCTTGAAAAAAACAGACGTTTAATTTGGCTTCAGTTAGAAACTAAAAGACTATGAAATGCTGGCAGGTAAAAGCAAGCTCTGCCTTTATTTATACACTGATGCAGTAAACAGTTGTATTATAATTCATCGTGGACTATTTACTGACTTTTACATGTATTGATATTAGATTTCAAAACTGAAACAGTATATGCCCAACAGAGAAATGCCATCTAGTTGAATATAGGACCTCACTTTGCTCAGCCAATTACAGTACATAATGAAAATAACTTTTTGTATTGGTCATCCTTAACATTATGTGCCTCTTCCTTCCTCCAACCATAGATGGAATGTATTCATCTAGAATGTTAATGAAGTCCCCCTCATTGTCCTTCAAATTCTCTTCTGTGATGCGTATAAAAAAAATTTGCAATGGTTAGGCAGCTGGTTGACTCTGACTGCTGCTGCTTATAGTGACCTGTGTTGTCTCACTGTTACCTTGAACTTCCCTCTCTACTGCATCTGCCCATGGTCTCTCATCTTATACTTAAGCTATCAGCTCTTCAGGGCTGGGACTGTCTCTTTGTGTTTTATATGGGGCCTGGCACAGCAGGGCTCAGATCTATGGCTGGAGCTCATCGGTGCTACCGTAATATAAATAACAGAACCATGGGATGTTAAGACTTCTGATCATAGATAAATTTGAAATGTCTCCACATTGAAAAAACATTGTCAAATTACTGTTTCAAACAGCACAGCATCTCAAAATGATTGCCCTGCCAGTAATAGGTGTTTTAAAGCTATCAATTCACAGGTAGGCAATAAACCAAAGAAAACTTCAGTTTATGGGGAAATATTTATGAAGATAATAATGGAATGAAGTCACTGCCGTCAAAAGATACTAAAGCAAGAGGAAGTGTTCCAGAGTGCTGGTTGTTTGAACTGAGAGGCAGCTGCTTTTATTTATTTATTTTCAGATGCAAAATGATCTGGAGAAGCCACTTGTAGATGAAAGGATAGAATGGACTGTAATTAATTGTTTGGGGGGATGACAGTAGTTCTCTGCACAGTTGTTTCTGGAGAATTTGGTGTACAGCAGGGATATTAGAAGCGAAGCTCCTAAGACTGCGTATATTAATTGGAAATCTTTTGAAGAACGTGTTCCATTATGGTACTATAAGAGCTATTTAGATGAGTAATTTATTCATGTTTCTTTCCTCGATAGTGCTAGTCTAAACTTGTGGCTATGTATTTAAACTTCTTGATAAATATATGCTTTTATTTAAAACTACTGAGAAGCTTTGAGGAATGGGAATGCTTTGAATTTTCCATCCCCAGAAGCTCTTGATACAGTCTGCCGCGTAAACAGATTGTTTATAGCCTTTGTAACTCAGGTGGCTGATTTAAGAGAGAATATCAAAGAAAGATGAATGTACAGTAGTTGGATTTTGTGGTGTTAGCCCATTACAAATATAACAGTAGTTTTATTTTTTGACTACTCTCTAAACATGGTCTTTGTTGTATTTAGGGTAACATTGCATAACTATGTGCAGTACTGGTGGACTGAGATATGGAAGTACAAGTGTCACTCTAACAACTTTTATATTGGTAGAAATGCCAAATAATTTAGGCCTGCTCATACTACCACTGAAGGAGAGGTTTGCCATTGCAGAAGCAGATCCTTAACCCTTAGGAAACTGGCCAGTTCCCAGTGGGATTCAATGTGGGCAATAGGTATTTTGAAGGGCTTTAGGGCACCATAGTAGAGATGAAGCTAGGTCTGTTTCTGCTGGAAGGAGAGGCTAGCTGAGGCCTCCTGCCTGAAGGGAGTCCCACTCTTCCTTCCCCTCCCCTTCTTGGGGATACTCCCTCTCCTTAGCCAACCTTCTCTATGAAATGCCTTTCCTTCCATCAACATAGCAGGGGAAAGGTGGCACTGGTCTGCAGCAGTGAGTGAGGTGGGGGCTGGACATTTCCTTTACGTGGAATCTGGATCAGCTCTGGGAGGAAAAACAGGATGGTTGCTGAGAGCAGGTAGGTGCTGTTTGGGGTTGAGAGGAAATGAGGATGAGTACTGTTCAAGTGGTCATGACAGGGATGAGGACTTCCTTATCTTTCCATTTTTAGGAGGGAAGGATGAAATGGGGCTGAAGGGCCTAAGACAAGTATTGACCACCTCAGTGTACTTGTTCTTAGCCTAAGAATCTTAGGGTGCTGAGTGGGGACAGCAGCTTTTCCTGGCTTGGGTAAATAGAGTTCATTACAACTTCACCTCTGACTGATGCAGTCAGAGCTTCCCCTCCTCTGTCTACTGTAACTACTGCCTAAGAAGCAACAGAGGGTCCTGTGGCACCATTGAGACTAACAGAAGTATTGGGAGCATAAGCTTATGCTCCCAGTACTTCTGTTAGTCTCAAAGGTGCCACAGGACCCTCTGTTGCTTTTTACAGATTCAGACTAACACGGCTACCCCTCTGATACTGCCTAAGAGTAGTTACTATTTCTCTCCCGACTTGGCTGAGAGATCATTGCTCATAGTTGCTTGAAACTGATATTTCTGAATTCTAAGATGCGCATTAGTACAGTGGTGGTGTTTTTCAATCTTTCGGCATCTTGTTTTGAAGGAATAGTCATTTGAAAGGATGTAGAATAAAGATCTTTAATTTTGTCCCACTTCGAAGTCCTTCCCTGTTGCTAGTCTAAACTCACTGTACCAACTTCAGTAACAACTTTTCAGCTGTAACTTTCTACATTGCTACTGAAGCATGAAAAAGGGAAAATATAAGTAATATCATAAAAAACATGATTTTCAAAAAAGGTGGTCACATGACTGTTAAATAATGCTGACCTCCTCTAGTGGAAAAGAAATATACTCGGCTGCAGGTTTCCCTTTGGATAAGCCAGGTGCAAGTGTGAGTAGATTAGGCAGAAACCTATGGGATCTCTAGGGAAGAATATTTTGAGGAAGAAACGTGTTCAGTTTCCAAAGTCCAGGACACACACTGTCAAGGTAGTTCTGCAACTCCAAGGTAAGCAGAACACTAGCCTCTTATAAGAAAGTGAGTGCAAACGATGACCCAAATTCAAAAGTGTATTTATTTACAAAAAGCTGTATGTGAAAGATGACTGCTACTCCTTAATAAGAGAGTCTCCAAAGTAATTGGGAAATGCATACAAAGTAATAAACTGTTGTAAAACACTTAGGGCCCAGTCCTGCAATTGTTCTTAACATATAGCTCCCACCTCTGGGAAGTATGTATGAAGGATATCTCCAAAGGAATAACTTAGTGGTCTAAGTGTCAGGTAGTTTAGAATAGATTCTCTGCATCCATAGGTTTAAATGCTGGTTGAATTTACACCCTTAATTCTTAAAGGTAGATAAAAGCAGTGTCATGCCATGTATGTATATACACACTAGAGTGTGTGACTTCACTGGTACTATTAACATATGCAAAATTACTTGTGTGCCTAAATGGTTACAGGATCAGAGCCATAGTGTATAAATACTTCAGGATGAAAAGAATGATGTGGGTGTAAAATATATAGTGATGGTCAGCCTGCTCTATTGGCTGCATATTTTTACTGTAATACTTAAAACCTGTCCTACTGTAAGAGTGAGAATAGGAGTCAGGGGACATCAGTTATTACCACTTATGACCTTCACTGTCTGACCGGATGTCATAGGCCATGCTCTCAGAATTTTAAGATGTTTAAAAATAAAACTTCCAAAGAAAAGATTTTCCTCTTTTGGGTCTGAGGCTGCCACCCTCAACAAAACCCAACTCTGGTCCCAGAAATGGGTTAATCAGTTATGCTGGTGAAAACAAAGGGCTGCATAAATCTCACTGCTTCTAGAAATTTGAAAGATACTGCTATTTGCTCATTTAAAACAAAACTTTAAAAGCATGATGTCTAAATTTGACATACTTAAATCACCTGTGTTCTTGTTTTTAAAGAGGGCTGAGTACCCACAACATATTGACTTCAGAGGGAGTTCTGGGGTGCAGAGCCACTTTGATGTAGGGTGCCTAGATTTTTAAAAGTGACTAGTTTTATTTTGAATAGCCCACCTCAAGGCACTTTGAAGGACCTGAATTTCAGAGGGGAGGTTCTCAACATTTAATGAAAACTATGAAGTTAAAAACCCAAAAATCACTAATCACTTTTGACAGTCTTCACCTAAGTATAGACACCCAAGTTTGAAAATTTTGCCTTTAAATTTTGTTTTAAAAGTCAAATGTGAGATTTTTTTTTAATGTTTCTGGCTTCTAAGGTTTTATAAATGATACTGTATTAATGGAAAAGTAGTTGAGCATCTCATTTGATGTCATAACTCATTGGCCAAACCTATTCATTAGTTGTACTAAATACTTTCAGGAAACTTTGTACATTCATATTACAAAAAGCTTTCAGTGATGTTCAGTCAGTCAGTGTTCTTGAATAGCTTCCATTTAATAAAACATTTCATGTAATGTGTGTTGCACTTGCAATGATCTATGGTACAACCCAGCCTCCACCATCATTAACAAACAGACTATGTACAGCATTAGAAATAGAACTCTGGTCCTTTAGTACCAAATGGGAGGACCAGCTTCCCTAACAGGGCAACCAGAGGAATTAGTACAGCAGCCTTAACGTTCTGGCCAGGGCACAACAGGTGTGATACTCCACTCTATTAGCTGCTGTATGAGGGGGGATATCATTAGTGTCCCACATTTACTTTAACTTCTGGAAAATATGGGCACAATGCAATACATTTACAGTGTCCTAAGCAGAGTTTAGGCACATAGAGCAGCTCAGTGTAACCTTTGCTCAGAAAAATGGCATTGTAAAAGAAACTGAAGCTGTTCCTTTATAATACAACTTTAAGTTTTTGCTGTCTGCCCAGCTTTAAGAGAAAGAACATGATACAAAGGGAAGAATTCTGCTGCCAAAACAAAGCTGAGAGGCTGAAAATCAGCTCTAGTTAATAAGTGTAGAAACTGCTGAAAGTAAGCTGTAATAAACTAATTTAAGAGGTATGCATGCTTTTTCAGAGTGCAGTTCTTCCACTTTAAACATGTTTTACAGCTCAGTATTTCATCCAAGTGTGGTTAGCAGTTGGCCAGAGCAGCAGTTCTCTGCTATATATTATGGATTTTCCTTTTATTGGCCCTGTGATACCCTCCTAAAGTGAAGCTGGTAGCTCATTCCAATTATTCAAAGCATTCTTGGAACTCTAGTAAATCTTAATAAACCAAATCTACTGTTTATTATTACACCCAGCTGAGCACTGCTGTATTAAACACGGGGGATGAGTAGTATAAAGAGGGCCTGGTAATGCCCCACGGAGGGGCTAATGACACTTCCATTCATTGGAGATTTGAAATTTGTAAATTTATACTGTTACCGCACCTTCCATCAGAGAATCTCAAAGCAGTTTACAAACAATGAATTAACCATCTCAATCCCCTTGTCAGATGAGCAAGTACTATCCCCATTTGTGTCTCAGTTTCCCAATCTGTAAGAGACAGGAAGTGACTTTACTTAGTGCTACATGAGAATCTGGATCTCCTGACTTCAAGAATTGTGCTTCAGCCACAATGTCATCCTTCCTCTCCCTCAGCCCAGCACAACCTTTGTGGACATGGACTACAGAGTCCAGCCTCACCAGCTGCCCCTCACTATTCACAATCACTTTACTGACTCAAGTCCAATAGGTTTGCATCAAGTCTCTAGACATAGGAGCTCAGATATAGGGGGTGACATCCTGGCTCCACTGAAATCAGTGGGGCTAGGACTTTAACTTTTCTTTTAAATATCCATTTTGTGATTGTGTGTGTTGATTTAAAACATGAGTTTGAAAAAACATTGGCAATATCAACAGTTATTCTATGTAGAAGTGGTGCTACTAACACCAATACCCATGTACTCTGTGTAAACTGATGTATTGTCTTCCCAAGTCTTCAGGCAGCCTGAACATGAAGTTTGAATTCTCATTTATGTCAGTGGTGTGTTAGCTCTGAAAACTACTAATAATTTAAATGTCAGCAGCTAACAACTTCACTGCTGATCAAATGAGCAGAACGATTCAGCTAATGTGCTGATCCCAGAATCCCCAAACTGCCTCCTTTTGCGTATCTAGATTTTAAAAGCCCCAACGCTCCCTACCCCAACATGCAAAATCCTCCAGCTTCCCGTTACTTCTATGATACAATTATAGACTGGTCAGTACAGTCTGTAGTATACTGAAAATGCTGGGACAGACAAAATAAATTGAATATCAAAACAACACAAGCTACTGTAGTGATTGTATTCATTTTTATATTTAATGCAATAAAACATTCAGTTTTAAATGTAAATAAAGCTACTGCAGAATGTTCAGTCTGCTGTACCACAAAACCCATTGTTTAGGTCCAGAGCACAAAGGATCTTGACCTCATTTATGAAATGGCTACTGTAACTCCATGGGGATTGGAAGAGACTTTCCAGAAAGGCAATTTATCAGTGGAGGCAATGCTTTTGGTAACTGATCTGATTACTGGTCTGGCACTTATGCTGTTTAAGCCTCTGTTCAGATGAAACCTTCAGCATTTCGCCTGACATTTCCCAGAGATTACAAGATACAGGTGAACAAATCTATGGCAATTGTTATTCATTTGGAAGATTACTAATTTAAAGCATTCTGGGGCCTTGATTCCAATGGGCTTTGGATCAGATCCTGACAGACAGCAGTAGATATGTTTTATCTAAATAAAGCTTCAAGAGAGGGAATTCACTTTACATGAAAGAAACATGGTTTTATTGCTAAAAATCCAAAGAGAGTTATCCAGATTTCATGATTGAAATTTTCATTCTAGTGACTGAATGGACACAGTTATTAGGCCTTCTAAAGACTTTAAAAATGTGGCATAAAACACTTAAAAATAAAGACTTTTAAAAGAGAGAATATTCTGTGTTACTTTTAGACTCCTAGGGTTCCCCTGCAGTAGAGAGAAACTCTGGGGAAGAGTCATGCAGGCATGCAAAGGGGAAAATCAGCTAATTGGGACATTTGCCATCACCACAGACCTATCTAAGTTGCATATAGGAGAAGGGGAAGAGCAGAGTAATGACCACTTTGTGCACCATGCCCTCCCTTTCTCCTGTTACACAGAATGAAACCTGGGTAACAATAACAATAATATTCGTCAATGGTCAAAACAGCCTTATAACATCCCCTTACTTTCAACTGAGAGTGAAGTGTAAGCCCCTGTTTTCCTAAGTGGGTGTGTGCTTTGAGGCAAGTATTCCCCGTGGCCTCTCATCCTAAATTGGACTCATTGGTCATTACACAGAATTGTACTCAAACAAGAGGGGATGCTGCAGCTCCCCAGGCTTCCCCCCCCCCCCTTTTCTGGGAGTTATTGTTCTTCCTTGTCTTCATGTGAAAGGGGAAAATACAGTCCATCATATCTTTTACTTTGCTCTATGAATCAATGAGTTGTAAAATTGTTTAAAAAATCTGATTCTGTCATTTTAAAAAGCTTTGGAAGTGGATATCCATCATCATAATGGCACAAAGTTTTTTAAAAAAATCCTTTCCCTAGGGTACAGCATAGGTAGTCCTTTTAGAAACAGTATGTTCAATTAACACTGGGTCCTCCACATAAACTGATCTTGTATTATGGCAAAAATTTGAGACCTCTTCTTCGCACGTATTAACGTTGATGCTAAAAATAAAGAGAAAACAAGTTATGTATTTGTAATAGGGAAATGCTCATGGTAGTGAAAGCAAATGATACCTGAATTTTTACTCCAGTGAAATAATAGGTAGAAAGAAGATACGAGTACTGGATATCTTGCAACAGAAAATTCTGTAGAATACAACTAGTATCGATTTCTTGTTCTCCATAAGGCAGAGCATATTTAGTTTACATCTGCTGACAATAATCAAAATACTTAAAATAAAATCTTACTCCCCAAACAGTTAGCAATATAGTTACTTGAATAGTTAGATTGTTCTAAATCTAAAATAGCAAAACCCATAGAGCAATTTTCAAATTTGGCTGTAGTGCTGAATAAAGTAATTATGGGATCTGAACTTTATTCATTTCTGAATGTAACACTCTCCAACTGTAAAAATACGGCCGCCAAGAAAGTAAAACAAACAACCTGTTCAGCATTCTTGGGCACTGAATGAAAATTTACATTCTGTTTTAAACTACTTTTAAACAGCACGAAGAACTCACACTGACTTGTACCTACATTAGCTTTAGAGGATTTCCTTAGCATAATAGAGTACAAGACTTACACAAAACCTACTTTATTACATCCTAGTGTAACTTCTTGTAGAGTTTTCAAGGAATAGTTTTATATAATCCCCATTAAATAAGAATAAAAGTGCATCCCTGTGCACGTACGCACACATACAGAGCTTGGGGTACATCTATACTTACTTCCTGGTCCGGATGTAAGCGATCGATCTTCTGGGATCGATTTATCACGTCTTGTCTAGACGCGATAAATCGATCCCGGAAGTGTCGGTACTCCAGCTCAGCCAGAGGAGTACGCGGCATCGACGGGGGAGCCTGCCTGCCGCGTCTGGACCCGCGGTAAGTTCGGACTAAGGTACTTCGAATTCAGCTACGTTATTAACGTAGCTGAATTTGCGTACCTTAGTCCGAAGTGGGGGGTTAGTGTGGACCAGGCCTTGGTCTTGAAATTTCAAGTGATTTTGCAAGCAACTAGATTTTAATAATCCAAATTGTTTAGATTTGCATTTTAAATTAATGTTTAACTCCCTGTAAAGCCCAGAACCAACTTTGGGAGATAAGCTGAAAATACTTCGGCTTTTAACCATATAAAAATGTCATTTAATAAGATTCGGAACCCCCTCTTCACCTGCTTATATATCCAAAAAGTGTTAAACAACTAAGAGAACAAGCAAATCATATACATAATTTTAATGGCTATCTTTTAAAATCCCAGTTATCTCACAGTAACTGCTCACTTAGGAGTTTGCTATCCTAAAAAATGATAAAAATACAGGAGATCTCCAATAATGACCCCAAAAATGACCCCCATTTTCAGAATATAACAATTTGGAACCATTTATTCATGAGAAGACACTTTTTGTACTCTCACAGTGCCTCATTTAACACCACCAAAAGTATTTAGAGTCATATTAATAGGCTTTGAGTGTGGAAAATAAAGCTTCCAAAATCAACATGAAGGACAGCTGCATATCTACTTAAGGCCTCTAAATGTTGTCTAAAAGAGAAGCGATTTCAATTACTTCTCCTCTTGGGAAGCTGTTACCATTATTTGTTTGTTTGTCTTTTCCTAAGGGGGGAAGGGGGAAGAGAGAGAGAGAGAGAGAGAGGCTAAATTGAGTTAAAAAAAACTGAGCCATAATTTAAATTCAATGATTCAAACTCTGCCTGAAAACAACAGGCAGCTGTTTCTATGGCACAGGGGTTTACTAGTTTGTTTTGGGGTTTTAGTACTTGGTTGTCACAGTACTTTCATTTATAGTTCTACTTCTTATCTAGTTGTAAGAGAGATATACAAGCATTCCAGCTCACCCACAACCCAGCCAGATAAGATTAATGCCTTGATCTTGCAAACACCAGCATATGTACGTAACTTTAAGCACATAAGTCGTTCCTAAAGTCAATGGGACTATTTACATGCTTAAAGTTAAGCAGATGCACTAGTGTTTCAGGATTGGGGCCTTAATCCTCTGGGAATTAGCTTCTCATCACAGTACTTTTTGGAGTACATAGCACTTGCAAAGCTAGTGATACAATTCTTCCAGTGAAATACGTAAAAATGAAATTAGTGGTTTCCAATTAGCAGAATGGATAATAAAAATGCTTTTTAATCAATTGTAGAAATATATTTGACCAACATTTCCTTAGTAACAAAAACTGAAAAGCAAATATTGCAAATATGCTAGTAGCTCCACCACCAATTTATAACTGATCCATGTGTAATATTCTTCTGGGATGTTGTTATTAAGAACGCTGTAAGACGCACAAGAATGAGAGGAGAGAATTTTAGAGTAGTAAAGCAGAACTCTTAGGAACAAGTACTTGGCATACTTTTCTTGAGACTTATTGGTTCTGTACATCGCACAAACCTGGAAATTTGACATAGTATCATCCCCACAAAGCAAGTTCTGAAATTCTAAACTGAATAGTTACCTTTTTCATTATTTCATCACGTGTAGTAAAATGTGGTACATCTTCAACTTCAATCCCCTCAGCCATTTCTATTACCTTGTCTAAAAGGTCTTTGCTGTAACTATAATAAAGATAAATGCCTGTGAAAAATTACCAATCCCACATTAAGAAACTGCAGTGCACTGTATTATAAAACTAATCCTCAAAGGTCTCAATCTGGCAAGGATGTATCTTCAGTTCAGTTATAAAGCCGAATGAAACAGTCATCTCTCAAAATTTAAATACATATAGTTTTTGTGCACAGGTGTTCCATACTAGTTCTGCAGCAGCACAGTGTTTAAACCAAAGTTATACAACTTAATAACATAACCTTTTGCACCTTTACACAGACACAGCAATGCTGGTCATGGTTGTGGGGTTTAGATCAAAAGTTTTCCCTACAGTGTTAGCTTAAGATATAACTCAAGCATTGGCTCTAACCAGACTTCTGTATACACACACGTCTTCAGCTCAAGTTAAGGGGTGCTTTCAACTTTGGGGTGCATATTGAAATGTAGATCCTACTAACACTGGAGCTCATAATGCAGTGCTAACTCAGCTGTATGCTAATCCAGTCACGTGGTGCTGCAATGTGTTGTTTTGCAAGGTGATGCTCTCACTGGAGCTAGGCTAACCTGAGAGGCATTAACTAAATTTAACAAGGCAAGGACCACTACAAAAACAGAAGTGTTTTGTTGTTGTTTTTTTTAACTTGGTAATAACTAATACGTGTGAGCTATCCCGAGGTAAACACACACTGAAGACAAAAGGTGCTTTAGTTCTACAGCAAGATAAACTCTCCCCCCTCCTGGAGCTGATCTCAGCAAGTTTGCCTTGATGTGGTAAAACTGAAGTGCCTTCGTGCTGTCTTCACTGTGCGTTTCCCTGAGGGTCGCTCACACACGTTAGTTACCTCCAGGTAAACCCGCCCACCCCTTTTCAGCAGCCACGGGGAGCTCGGAGACGTTCAGACCCAGGAGGCGCGCTGATGGCTGGAGAAGGGAGTGTACAGGGGTCTCTCCTTGTACTAACCTACGGTGTAGGGGAAGGAGAATGACGGAGGCAGGATAGAACAGCTGACCCTCTCCCAAGGACTCTCCACCTTAGCCCGGGGGTGGGTTCAGTGGGCTGCCTCTGCCAGCAGAGAGAGCTGGCTGCACTTAGGGGATGGGGGGCGGAACCTCCCTCCAGCTCTCTACAGGTTCGGGATGGGTCACTCACTAGCCCGCACCTGCAACCGAGAGGGGAGGATCACTGCCCCCCCACACACACCTGTAATGGGGGGGGGGGGGGGGGGTAGGGGGGGGGTTCCCCCCCCCCCCCCACCTGCAACGGGGGGGGGGGGGATTCTCTGGCCCCCCACCTGCAGCCCAGGAAGAGGTGGTTGGCCCACACCATGGAGAGCGAGAGCAGATGGTCGATGCGGCCAGCGGGCCATGGCGCTTCCCCCACCCAGTCCGGGGGCAGGTTCCGCAGGATGAACTCGCGGCGGGCCTGCCAGTGCCTCTCGTTCTCCGAGTAGGAGCGGAACCGCTCGGGAAACTCGGCCTCTTCCACCTCCCCCACCATCCCGGCTACCATCGACCCACAATGCAGCGCGCACCGGAAGTAGCTACCACCGACTCTTCTCCCCCCCCCGGAAGCGTCAGGCTAGAGCGGCCCCAGGAAGTCCGCTCTGACCTGCACACTCGACTGCGCTGGAAGATCTCGGCCCGGGTGGCTGTGCTTTACCGCAGCCGCCTCTGAGCAGCGGGGCGCAGAGCCCCTCCCCCCACCCGAGCTCGGGCTCACGGGGGGGTACGAGCCCCTTTGCTGAGAGGCCCCCTTGAATTGGGGCCAGCTTCCTCCAGACACTATATCCGGGCCCCCGCCCCCGGGCCCGGCTTCCCCCGGCGCGGGCCGGAGCCGCCCGAGCCCTGCGTCCAGCAGACACTGACCGGCAAAGCCGCCCCGCGAGCGGAAACCGGCAGGTCGGTGGCCGCTGCCCAGGCGGTGCCGGGGAGCGGGGAGGCCCCCCGAACCTACCCCGGGACCGCTGCGAGCGGAATGCCCGGCCCGGGTCAGGCGCAGGGCTGGGGCCTCCGCAATCCCCGGGCGGTCAGCTTCCCTCCTGGGGGCTCAGCGATAAAACCAAACCGCCCGACCCTGCTCTCCCTTCCTCTGGTTTGACACCTGTAACGGCACTAAAGTCAGGGACAAGGCTCCTGGTTTATGCGAGTGGGAGAGAACCAGGCCCAAAGATGAACACTCAATGGTCAGATTTCAGGGCAGAAGTAGATTAATAATAAAATGCCTTCAAGAATCCTGCTGGGGCTTGGCTTAAAAACTAGACTAATGACCTGGAATGAGGGTGACCGATGAAAGGGTCAAGTCTGCAGGTCACACACAATGATTTGGGTTCTCAACCTCTTTACCATTGTGGGCCTCATATGCAATTCTCTCTATGTTATGTGGGTCATATCCACACTATATATATATTCACACACTACCTGTTGGCCCTGAGGATGTCACATGGACTGCAGCTGTGGGCTGCAAGCGGCAGGCTGAGAACCCCTGCTCCATACTCAGAAACACTGTGAAGAATGTCAAGGCCCTAATAAAGCTAGGAGATTAGATGACATGTTGGCATATGAAATTCACTGCGGGCAAGTGCTTGGTGTGATGTATGTTGGGTCTTACAATTTGAACTATTTATACGTATTGCTGGGTTCTGCATTAATTACTCAATAAAAAAGCCTCTGTGTCACCATGGTTAGCTCATTAAAATGTTCAGTAGTGATCAAAAAGGGATGGATAATTATGGAAAATATTTTAAGGACAATGTAAATTGATGGTGTCCTCTCATCTTGATTATTGTGTCCGCTTCTAGACACTTCATTTTAAAAAATACATAGAAGTTGTCTAGAGAAGGGCAATAAAAATTATTAGAGGTTTGGAAAGTCTTCCAAAGAAGAAGCAATGGAAAAGGTCTGTGCAGTTAAGAGAGCAGATTAACGGGGGGTGACATGATAGTCTATAGAGGTATAGAAAATAATGAATGGTATAGAGAAAGTAAAATATGTGTATTTATTTACCCTCTCATAATACAAGATCAACGGACATCCACTGAAATTAAAAGGCAAACAATTGTAAACAATATAAAAATTTACAGTAAATAGAGATGCCTTAAAATTGTCTCTAGAAAGAAGAGCTCTCGTTTGGTCTTCTATAAAGTAATAGGTTACTGATGCTGGATTCTTTTTGCATTTACAAAACATGAATTTAGCGAGGGAGAATGTAATAAACCAAGATGGAATTTTGCTAGTATTAAGAGAAGTTAGTGATCAAGATAGACTTTGATTTTATATCTTCTCTGGGATATGGTTTATTAATAATAAAGAAGTTCATAATACCTTTCCTTTCCATAGACTTCCATATAAAAGTCTGAAATCAGTTTAGAAACATTATTAAATTAATCCTCCCAGCATTCCTGTCATGTAAGTAAGTAGTGTTAGGCCTATTTTACAGATGGAGAAACTGAGTTTGAAGGGCTTGTTCAAGATCAGAGAGGAAGTCTGTAGTGGACCTGTGAATGCAAATGCAAATCTGTAAATATCTCCTGACTCCCAATCCTGGGCTTTGACCATAAAATTGTCTTTCCTCCCAGATTCAGTACAGAATTTTCATAGGAAGAAGTACCAAATATTGAACCACCAACACTCTTGCTCTTGGTTCCCTAGAAATCTTTCATCCAAATGCAGACCTGACCAAAACTTAAGTCCTGATGCTGCAAACACAAACGTGCTTAACTTTACTATTGTGAGCAGTCCCGCTATTATTTCTCACAGTCCTTACTGGGACTATTAGTAAAGTTAAGCATGTGCATAAGTATTTCCAGGATCAAGGCCTTAGGGGGTGGGATGTGATGAAATCACAGTTTGAGATGGCACATCCATAGCTTCTTGTGGGAGCAGGAAGGTTTTGAAATAATAGTCAATGAGTTCAATGTGTCAAACAAATAAATCTTTAGATATTTAGCAAGTAGAAGCTCCCTAAAAAAACCTGACTGATCCATCAGAATGATACTTAGATAATCTGGGCATCATACAAATGCCTACTAGATAGGATTAGATACATAGATTTTAAAATATTTTTGCAGTGAGCCTGTAATGAAAGCCACTGAGGGTCAGAGAGTGTAGTTCTTGACAAGTGTCCAGTAAGAGGCAGCATAACCCTCTCATGCCTGTTCCACTGTGGATTCAATACTTAAATTGTTATTGAATTGGTTAGGGCACCTGCCTGGGAGGTAGGAGACGGTGGTGCAGTTCCCCTGCTCCAATCACTCATTTGTCCACAGTGGCAAGCTTCAATAAGAAGAATACACATCAGCGTATCCTGTAACTCAGTGCTTAGAGCACTTTCCTGAGAGGTGGGAGGCCCCTGTACAAATCCTTTCTCCCTCTCAGGCAGAGGGGGTAACTGAATGTGGGTCTCCCACATCCCAGGTGAGTGCTCTAACCACTGGGATAAAAGTTATAAGGTGGGCATTCGGACCACCACCTCTTCATCCTCCATCAGCTGGGTTTTGAATGGGACCCAATCTGGTAGGCAGCCTACTGGATTGGGCCTCACACTCAACAAATGCCTACCTTCTTGTGGTTTGTGAATTGCTCAGGGGAATAGATGGGATATACGAGTTTGGAAGCCCACTGGGAGGCAACAGTGCACGTGCTTCTCTCTAGGCAGGGGGGCCAAGGGAATTTTTACCCTGAAAACTTAGGTGCCAAGTGAGTTTAGGCACTTCCAGGGTTTGACAAGAGTTTTGTGGTTTGCAGTGGAGCCTAAAGCTGGGATTTAGGCACCTAAATCTCAGGTTTAGGCACTTAAATACCTTTATGAATCCCACCGTCAACTCCACAACACTTTGACTATTTAAAGAAAAGTACTGTGGGAGGAAAAGGAGGAAGGAGCTAGACTCAGAAATAGGCAAGAATTAAATAAAAGGCCTTACTCCCAAACATTCCCACTTCTCAAATTATTGTGAACGTAAAGGACAGAGCAGTTCTTTTTAAAACAGAATATACGCTGCACTATGAACTTCAGTCTGACTTCTCTTAGTGAAGATGGGTACTGGAGGTTTGGGGAAGGCTCTTTGAGCTGGATGGTATGGAATTTTGAAAAGCTCCAGCAAGTTTGGATACAAGTATTCAAGATGACATTCAAACTTTGGACTATTCCCCCCACCCTCCAATGTTCCTCTTGCACCTTGAGTCTCTGTCAAATCACAGTTATCATGAGCTGAGAACACCCCCCCCCCCAACTTTAGATTATCTGTCATAACAGTTGTAATTAACATCAAAAAGTTATGGAAATTGCTATATTCTCCAGAGATTTTCCATCATTCTTCTCTGTTTCTGCAGTACCAATAAAGATTTTAAAACAGGCTATCTTCTGTGTTTAGAACTATCCTGCCAATGATAATTAATATTCCAGTTCCCCATGTCTGTGTCAATCTCTTATTTATATTTGTGATAGTTTGGCATTTCTAAGTCAGGTTCTGTGAAAGCTCTATCCTGTTTCAAAGTAAGAATAAGACTCTTAAAAATAAATTATGCTCTTCTGTGTCCCAAATGGGGCAAATTGTGCCTTTTCCCTTCTGAGTGCTCTTCCAAGGTATGCAGCATGCTTTTTGTTGGCCAGTGAGAAGGCCAGTAAAATAAATAAAATACTTTTGTCAATTCCAGCATGGAATTTTACAGTCTGGAATTTGATAATGTATAATGAATTATTCCTGCCTTTAAACACAGCAATGTCAAGAAGAGCTGTTGCACACAGGAGTTGGTGGGCTGGTGGGGCCATTGATTGGAATTCAGGATATCTGGGGTTCTAATCTTGATGCAGCCACTAACTACTGTGATCTTGGGCAAGTCATGTAACTGCTTCATGCCTCAGTTTCCCTATCTGTAAAATGGAGTAATGAATCTTAAACTCATGATGTTAAAGGGGTGTTAACTGTGTCTGGTCCAGCTTGAGTAATTGTGACAACTACCATCTTGGATGACACACTGGGGACCTGTAAAGTTAAAAGCATGAACTATTATATCTTGAGCTAAAGTGCTGTAGCTGATGCTATAACGTGCTCCTATCTTCTAATTGGGCACAGATGGGGACTTGTAGATACGCACCCCAGTGAATTACATACTGCTTCCTCTGATTAAACAGATCTCATCCTGAGCATATGAATAGTTCAAATCTGATGTGATGACTTCTATTTTGGTCAGTATGTCCACAAAGCCATTCAAAAATTCCATTAAAGGTTTTAGAAGCATTACATTAGGTAATGAATGTTTTATTGACTTAATATTTCTTTTGTTTTCATTCAGATCTCATTGGGTATGGAGAGAAGACCATAGGGTTGGGACTGTGGCCAGAGTTCAATCATTCAAGCAGATGTCTGGTAAATGCTAAGTATTATTATTTGATGTTAGGGTGGGAGTAGAGTTTGAGGAGTTTAGACTTTGAAATACAGCCCTTTCATATTTCTGGAGGGGCTGCCTTGTCTTTTGTTACTAAACAAAAAGGAAAATAGAAATGCCATCTCTTTTGAATTAATTATGAGTGACACAGCTCTTCCAAAAATCTGTTTACACATTACTGACCTTGTGATGTGCTGGTGAGAGATTTTATTTAATCATCTCTAGCTTTCAGATTAGGTCCAACTTCACTTAAAAAGGCTGCTTACTTTACTTGTTGAATGGGTCACTGCACGGCCTATTCAAGTGTTTTTATTGTGCTAGTTTCCCTTGAAACCCATTAACTATTTTGTAAACTGAACATTTGATGCTTGTGAAAGTTGCTTTACTGGTATCCTTGGAGCCTGAAATTTATTGTCTACAGAGATCTTTAAAGTGATCTTGTGGAATTCAGGTATTTGTGGTTAAATGCTATGGACCTCATGCTGTTCCTAAGTGAAATCTAAAGGAGTTTGCCAATGGGAAATTCAGTGAGAGTAAGAGCAGGACGTTTATTCACTGGGGAAGGACAGGAGTAGATAAGTCATATCTAGGTGAATTTGTTGTTGTTGCTGTTTTTTGTTTGCACTTGTGTGTGTATGTTTTTGCTTGGGTTGTTCTGTATTTTAAACAAAGAGAACAGAAGAGATTGAAAGCATTCAAATTAAGATGAATCTGCATGACACTTATTGCAGGGCAGTGTCTTGAGGGGACAAATGCAGCGTCTTCTCTGTTTGATTTATGGCCAGTGTCTTTCCCTGAAGTGTCTGTGACATTTTAGGAGGCCACTGAATATCCCTCCTGGGTGCTAAAGGTGATACAGTCACTACCTCTTTCTGAGAGTTGGGAGCCAGGGGTGTTCTCAAGCAGGTAAGATCTCTAGTCAAGAAATGGATCCATAATTATGATGATTTCACCAGCTAGCTCTCAGGTAACACTGAATCTCCTGGCTTTTGGATAGATAATCAAGCAGGTCCTGGTAAAGCAGTTATGGTAATATCTGCAGTCTTCAGACTCCTTCCCCAGGCTACCACAGGTTATGTTTGGACCCAGCTTCCGGTTCAACTCATATACAAAGCTGTGAGGATGGTTAGTAAGGAAAAATGGGATAAAGTGTATAGGTTATGCAGATGACACTCAGCTGTATAACTCCATTGTAGATGAGTCAGTGTCTACAGGAGGTTGGGGTTTGGCTGAGGTCTAGCTGGCTGAGGTGTAATCCAGATAGGAGAGATGTTAGTAGGTTGGGGAAAGTCACAGAAAGAATTGGCTATAAATGAATCCTCCCTCAGTTAGTGATGATTGAAGCTGGTATTTGTGAAACAGGTTTGCAATGGGGGGATTTTGGTAGACCCATTTTGCTGCTGAATGTGGTGAAATGCCTAGTAAGACGAATGTGACTTTTTGGTTTGGATGCATATTGTGCTACACCTATTCGTGATGGTCATTGGTTCCCATGATGCTTTCATGAAGGTGTTTTGTTGACTACTCTATTTTAACCTGCTTGTGCAGCACCACAAACACTGGGTGGAAGGAGTGTGCATTTGAAATATTACTATAATTGTAAATTCTTTAAAAAAAGAACAGGAGTACTTGTGGCACCTTAGAGACTAACAAATTTATTAGAGCATAAGCTTTCGTGGACTGGGCTGTAG